>NW_017670397.1:583338-685274 GCF_001879085.1 Nicotiana attenuata
TGGCGGACCACTTGTCCCACTTGGAGGAGGAGGGGAGGCCTCGTGATGGCCTAGATCGACACACCTTAGTAATCCCAAATCGGGAGTCCTCCTATACAGGATTCCTCCGTTGTGAAAGAAGTGATTGGATAACCTTCGCAGTGTGCGCTTCTGAGTAGCGTTTGCAAGTTTTGGATATTCTCCTGTTGCCAAATATTCCTTGATATCGTGAAACCAGGGTTTTCCATCTGCTTCTTCCTCGACATGAGCACAGTAAGCTGGCGGATCATGGATCTTTACTGGAATGGGATCAATGAAGTTCTTATCTGGATGCTGAATCATAGATGATAGGGTAGCCAATGCGTCGGCAAACTCATTTTGGACTCTGGGAACATGCTGGAATTCTGTCTTTGTAAACCTCTTCCTCAACTCCTGTACATGATGCAGATAAGGGAGTATCTTGGAGTTGTTGGTTGCCCATTCTTCTCGGACCTGATCTATGAGCAAATCTGAATCTCTGATCACTAGTAACTCCTGAATGTTCATATCAATGGCCAANATCCACTGCACTTGGTCTTCCTTCAGATTTTCAAACAACTCTACCCACCCTTTAGCATCTTCTGGTTGAGCAAACATGTTAGGCACATAGTTTATTCGCCTTGGCTGATGGAAGGCGATATGATCATCCCAGTCTCTGCGCAAAATCTCTTGCCGATGTTCACCCTTTTGGAGGTGCTCCATGAGCCAAAGTTGGAGTAGTAAGTTACAACCCTCAAAGTGATTGGCCCTTTGTTGACAGTTTTCCAGGGCTCGGTATATCTCAGCAACAATCATAGGTACTATGCTAAAAGGCTGTCCGCCAATCCCTTCCATTAGAGTCTTGGTGACCATGGCTTGTCTGGTATGGATCCTAGCCTTCTTTATAGGAAATACTATCATCCCCAAAAAGCAGAACATAAAGACGAAGACCCTTCTGTGGATATGCCCCAATGAGGTGAGGGTAAATTCATCTGGGTAAGTGCGGTAGGACTTGCTATGGCCGTACCTCTCGTACAGATAGTCGAAAGGAATGCAAGAGTCCTTCAAATAGGTCAAGTCTGGGTTTTTCTTTAGTCCCATCATCTTGAGGAAACCCCTACCCTTGCGATTTTCTTGCATAAGCAAACCCGGAGTCTCCCAAGGAATACCAGCTAACCCTCCTATTTCCTCGAGCAAAGGTGTCATTTCAAGGTCCCCAAAGCAAAACACAGATCTGTCGCTATCCCAGAATAAAGTTGCAGCCTCTGTGATTTTGTTGTCGGGTTGGATTTCCCAAAGAGAAGGAAAATTTCCCAAATATTTGCGGACGAGAGTCTGATCGCTGGAGTGAAGGTCTTCCCACCAGCTTAGCAACCTTGGGTGAATGTTGGTGACCATGCCGAATCTGGGGACTTCATGCCTCATTTTATGCAAAATAAAGTGTTAGACCCTTACCCCACCGGACTCGACTATTTAAACCAATAATTAGCATAGACGACATTTAGTTCTCCAAATAAATGCACAGAATATGGTGGTGTCCATTTGGGTTCCACTGAAACCCAGTGGACCTTGGACAAGGCTATCTTAAAGAGTCATTATGTAGACAATTCAAGAGGGACAGGCACGGAACCGTCGACTGCACCGTTGATCGACTGGTTTTACCGCAAATACGCCTTTGCCAAATTTAGGGGGTGATAATATCAGAAGGGCGGAACCACTCATTATAAGCGTTGCTATGGTATTTGTTTGGCACGAATGGAATATGATGTTGAAGATGCAATTACAAGAATGAAACAAGTTGTCACGCATTTGCACGTTCATAAAAATAATGATTACAATAATTGCGGTGATTACAACAGTATTGAAGGAAAGCGGTTAAAGCATTAAAGAACAGAAAACAAAGAGCCAAGTCAGTTTCGTAGTAGAAAAAAGACATTAAATAAAAGCAATAAAGAAGCAATAAAGAAGCAATAAAGTCACAAATAACATGAAATGGTAAAAGCCTAAAGAATGTCTCCCCAGCAGAGTCGCCATGCTATCGAATGCCCCCTTTTCCTTTTAAAAGGCGAAATCGAGTTTACGATATTTGGGCGGACAACTCTTTTCCCTTTTGGGAATTGGGTTTTGGAGTTTGAAGAGTCGCCACCTAATGATTAAGTGCATTAGGACACTAAGAAGGGGTTGAGTTGGAAAACCAGAGTTTGGGTAAGGGCTAGAAATTATCTCGAGGGGAAGGTGCTAAGCACCCCTCAAGATCCACTAGTGTGGTTCCCGGCCATGCTACAATTGTGACCTTAAAGCAAGTAAGCACACAAGACAATTTCATATACAGATCTCGCGTAGATATGTATAATGGTTACTAAACATGCTGAAATTAGGGACTAGGTGATTTCCTAGTTGTTTGAAAGAATGTCTAAGTGCAAAAAAAGACCAAATAATGAATATAAACAATCAGATACAGAAGTGGGTGAGCAAAAAAATTTATTTAGAAGAAGAGGACAGTGCAAAAATTAAAGGGGAAATTTTAATGACTGAAACAAAATGCAGACTTTTAAAGAACTGAAAATTGTCAATCTAAATAATTACATAAAGGAAGGGGGTCCTAGGTTTGTAAAATACATGGATCGTCCACACAACACCGGTAGCCAATCGTACGCATGGTGTTATGGCGTGATCATCATCTCCATGTCTACCATTCCCACCCCATTAAGGTATTAAGGCACGGAATGGTATCGTTACTTATTGCATGCTATTACCCATCCCAATCCTATCAGTTCCGGAGGCATTGGAACTACTAGTCCTAAAGGGAAGGGAATTGGGGCTTTTCAGAAGTTCAAGAAAGGATAAAAATCTAGGCGACAATCAAAACGTATAGTCAAATAAGGGGAGACAAACAACAATTAGGGCTCAGATAGGCCTCCTCACTTAAATGCAAATACATAGCATGACTTCAGATACTTGTTAGGTCTTTAATTAAATTAAGGCGTAGGATAGGCTGATTCATCACATATTTCTCAAATGAGGAGTCCGAATTAGCCCTGACTAGATGTAGTTATCAAAACTGATACAGTTAATCAATTACCTACTGGCTTGCCTAGGTGAAACTTATAGGCAGGATATCTAACAATGTAGAAGTATACTGATTTTAAGGAAAAGTTTATTGATTCTAGAAAAGGGATGTGCAGATTTTAAGACTGATTTTAGATTCAAAACCCAAACTGATTCAGTTACTTTGCTCCTATAGGCATGATATCTAAGCGTCATTGGTTTTAAAATAGTTGTATAAATGCAAGAGTCCTGTAAACATGATATCTAGAATGAATTGGTTATTATTAAGCCTAAGATTGTTTGCCTAATGGTATGTATATGCAGAAAAACTTAAGGCATGATTTTATATTCAGAACCTATTGGCATGATCTCTAAAATGCGGAAATGCAGAAGTGCAAAAACGTAGAAAAACGTATAGGCATGTTTTCTAAATGCAGAAGTGCAGAAATTATGAATGACCTATAGGCAAGTTTTATACATGCAGAAATGCAGAAATTATAGAAGATCCTATAGACATGCTTTCTAAGCGCAGAAGATGCAGAATTATAAAAGATCCTATAGGCATGCTTTCTAAGCGCAAAAATGCGGAATTATAAAAGACCCTATAGGCATGCTTTCTAAGCGCAAAAATGCAGAATTATAAAAGACCCTATAGGCATATTTTCTACTCTTTACATGCATTCATTCCTATCCCTTTCCACTATCCATCCCCAATAGTTATTACAGACCGTATGAATCAAAAAGAAAGTAAAAAAGAAAAATTTCATCAGCGGTTACAGCTACATCTAATCAGCCTAATTCAGACTCAAAGTCCAACAATATGAGATAAACCAACTTCCAGGATCAGATTTCCGAAAGACTTTCTCATATTTGGGGTGTGTCAAAGTTGCCAAGAGTCTCAAAGGGACTCCGGGCAGTACTTACACCCCAAAAAACATTTCAGAATCAAGAACATAGTGCGGTGTGGAAAGCCCAACTCTCAGATGTCCAAGTTCAGAGGGAACTCAGGGTCCCAAAGCAAGGCTCATAAGAGAGGGGCAGAACATAGAATCTTAGAGTAAGTGTAAGTGCATAGGGGGAAGGGAATCAAGGAGAGACATGGCAGGCTGGTGGTCATGCCCAGCAATTGGGATGCTGGCACACCCCTGACCAGCCTGCTAGCCAAACATTGAGAGTTAGGATCCATTGTGGATCAAGCAAAGGCCTGGACAGTAATTAGGGTACTGTCAGGCCAAGAGCTTAACTCAGCACATATAAGGGAATAGGGGTAGAGGATTCATGACAGAAACAGAAGCAAAGAAAAGAGATATGAATCACAAATTACAGCATGTATGCAATAAAGTAAACAAGAAGCCTGAAGCTGTAAAGTAAACACATAGGGGTGAAGCAGAATATTTAAACAAAGGACATACCAGTTTCAAAGAAAATAAGTAAGCAAAAGTAGCCTTGAAAAAGCCGAATTGCAAACAGCAGTTCTAAAAGATCTCAAGTAAAGCAGGATTAGAAAAGACAGTATTACTCGAAAAGTGAGTTTAGTGTGTCAGTGGTGTATTTTCGTGTGTTCCTGATTATGAGAAAATTAACTGATGATAGAAAGAGGGAGGACTAGGTCCTTATATAGTTTTTGAAAACAAGTAAGGCAGGCAAAGAGTGCACAAACATAGAAACCAATCAATTAGTATCAATTAAGACTACTAGACTCCTTTAATTAAGGGGTCTAGGTCAACCGGCTAATCGAGATGGAATAAGGAGGAAAAAATCAGTTTACTAATGCTTGATTAAGGTAAGGAAACCATGTAGTGCACAAATAGGGTCAAATACATAGTTGGTAATTAAGGAAAGATGGAATAGTAGTGTTCTTTATAAAGTAAAAATAAGGTATCAGTTTGAAAATCAATCAAAAGGATCCCGGATCCAATTGTAATCACATAGAACCTTAAGTAATTAAGGATAGAGTCATATAGATATGGAAATAATTCAAACGTCGGTACAGAATCACAGAAGAGATACACAAGACCATGTATTGAAGGAAAACATCCCAAGCCTAGGATTTTTACACAAAAGGATCAAAAAAAAAACAACCAGTAGGGTAAAAAAAAGGGGTTCAATCGAAAGAAATCAGTGATGAATCACTAGCATGATTAAAGGGATTTCAAAATCAAATTCTAGGTGAAATCTTTTGAAAGGGAAGTTTTCCTCATATATAAAGCATACAGTTTAAACAAAAGAAAAGTCTAACAATGAAAGTTTCAGAACCACATGCAAGTAGGATTTGAGTTCGATTACAGGCTCACCGTGAGTTTAGAAACCTAGGGTTCCAAAGTGAAACCCTAGTGCCATCTACCCAAAGAGAAACCCCCAAATTTTAGGGTTTCAAATAGAATCAGAGGTGAGAAATCATTGAGAGAGGCAAACATACGCGATAGCAAACACATTGATTCAAAGGCATGCTTTAGAAAATCTTGGAATTCAAAACAGATCTCAGAAGTTTAAACAAAGCAGGTAGGAGCAATACTTAGCAGGAATACCAACAAAGCTCAGTAAAGTGAAGCAAAATCAAAGAGCACAAACACATAGCAAAGAGTAAAGGACAAACAACCTAGTTAACATGTGAACAAGGAACAGCAAAAAGATCTTGCAAAATTGAAATAAGAATAAAAACTTGAGCATAATAAGAAATAAACAAGCGAGTATAAACACACATAAGAGAGAGCAAAAGAGTCAGAAAACATTTTAAAGAAGCTTTTTCTTGAAACCCAAAAAATTGGATTTGAACGGTTTTGAGAAAGAAAATTTGGGGAAAACCCTTAAAAGGTCAAGTAAGGACCAAGCATGTCACAGATCTAAAAGTAATGAACGAGTATAGAACCTTAAAAGGCTTAAAAATGGCAGGGAAGACCCTAGAATGAGAAGGTCTTGAGGAAAGTCGGATCCTGAGTCGAAGAGACTCATATTGCCTTGAACACGCCGGAAAATGGCCGCAGAGGCCATAGATCTTGCAGATCTGAGACAGATCTAAAGGAAACCGTGGAAGTCAGACCTCCAAACTTCGAGTAACTCAAGCTGATGGTGAGGGAGAGGGAGCACAGGCCATCCATGGCCAGGGGTGCCATGGATTCCGGTGGAAGTGAGACGGAGATCGGTGGAATAGGGTTAGGGTTTCGGAGGGCTAGAGAGGTTTTTGGGAGATTTTAGAGGCGGCGTCTTTGTGCAAATGAGTTAGGCTTATAGGGGTTAGGGGATTAGAAAAGGAAAGAACGAGTTACAACCGTTTATCAAAACGATCAACGGCCAGGATTTAAAGAGAAGCGGACGGGTTTAAGAATTAGGGCTAAGGGGTCGGGTCAAAATCAAAATTGGGTCGTTTAATATTATGGTGGAATTGGGGTCAATTGAGGCTACAATTGCAATTGGAAATGGCTATGTATTAAATAACCAATTTCTCCCCTTTTAATTTTTAATAAAATAATTAAACTAATTTTAAAAACAAATTAAAAATACTAAACTAATTAATATATATAATCATTAATCTAAAAATACTGGGAATGATTTTGTAATTGTAAAATGCTATTAATTATAAAATAGGCTATAATTGCCATTCTACGCAATTTAGCTTTAAAAATGCCAATTAAATTTATATAAAGATATGCAAAAAATCACCTTAATTATATTTTGGTGTAAATATGAGAATATAAACAAATTATTCCCAAAATGATAATCCTGGGAGCAATTATTGGATTTTGTACTGCTAGAAATAGACAATAAATTAATTTAAAAATCTTAAAAATTAGGAAAAAATATCAAAACTCTTGGGCATGCTTATATATGCATACACATGCTATTTTGGAAGCATTTTGAGTAAAAAAAATACATAGGGAAAAATTGGGTATCAACAAAAGTTGCGGCCCTGGGTTTGCAATTGCGGCTACTGACAGCCTAGGGGGATACCTTACCCTCACCTGCTCACTTTGCAATTGTCAGGTTGGTGCTTGCAATTGCGTTATCAGAGACAACAACAACTTATTTTCAGTCCAAACCATTCTGAAACATGTTTGAAACTCACCCGAGCCCTTGGGGCTCCAAACCAAACATCCACACAAGTCTAAGAACATCATACAAACTCGCTCACACAAACAAAATACAAAAATGACATCTAGAACTATGAATCGGACGTCAAAACACATGAATTTCAAAGAAAAGTTCAAGAACCTTTAGAATTGCAACCCAACATCCGAATCCTATCAAATCAACTCCAAATGACACCAAATTTACGAACATGTTCAAAATAGCATAACGTACCTATTGCAAGTCCCAAAACCAATTCTTAAACCCGATAGCCAAATGTCTACCTACGGTCAAACTTCACAAAATATAATCCTCAAGTTGCCAACTTTTGACAAAATAACA
Source organism: Nicotiana attenuata (assembly GCF_001879085.1). Taxonomy (NCBI): domain Eukaryota; kingdom Viridiplantae; phylum Streptophyta; class Magnoliopsida; order Solanales; family Solanaceae; genus Nicotiana; species Nicotiana attenuata. Next base: position 590,791 of record NW_017670397.1, read on the forward strand.
AAAATCAATCTACGAATCTCTAAATTCGATTCTGGGCATATGCTTGAGTCCAAAATTAGGATACAACCATATCGGAGCCATCAAAATACTGTTCCGCGTTCGTTTTCACAAATGTCAAATCTCAGTCAACATAATCAACTTAGGCTTCTAAGCTAATCTAGTTCAATCCAAAACCTTCCTTGAACGAAACATACCGATCCCGGAAGTCATAAAGCCACAAATACACATGCATGAGGCATCAAAAGGGGAAACATGGCCAAAAAACACAAAACGACCAGTCGGGTCGTCATATTCTCCCCTTCTTAAAACAAACGTTTGTCCTCGAACGTGCATAGGACATACATAAAGTGACAAAAAGGTGAGGATAACGACTCTGCATGTCGTGATTGGACTCCCAGGTTGCCTCCTCGACCAGATGACCCCTCTATTGAACCTTCACTAAAGAAATGTTCTTTGATCTTAGCTTCCAAACTTGTCTGTCCAAGGTAGCCATCGGCTCCTCAACATAAGTCAAATCCTGGTCTAATTGGACTGAGCTAAGAATATAATACATGAGACGGATCACCATAATACTTCCGTAGCATGGAAACATGGAACACCGGATGAACTACGGATAAGCTGGGTGGCAATGCAAATTTGTAGGCCACCTCACCAACTCTTTCAAGGATCTTAAAAGGACAAATATACCTAGGTCTCAACGTGCCCTTTTTCTCGAACCTCGTCACACCCTTCATGGGTGAAACTCGCAGCAAAATCCTCTCTCCCACCACGAATGCTACATCAAGAGCCCTCCGATAAACATAAATCATCGCTCTAGACTATGCTGCGCAAAGCTGATCCTGAATCAACTTGACTTTCTCCAAGGCATTCCGAACCAAATCAGTGCCCAACAACCTAGACTCTCTATCAAGACCCAAAACCAACCCGTCGTGATGGCCCCTATTATAGTATACTAGGCAAGCCGACTACTTAGGCATTTCCAACACTTTAAATCTTTGAAAGATACGAAAACAGTTAATTAAAGGAAAAATATTTTCAAAACACGATAGGAAGTCATAATTCAATACATAATCTCTACCAAAAACCGGGATGTCACCGAGTACATGAGTATCTATATAAAGATATAGTCTGGTACAATGTCTAGAAACTAAAATTGAAAAATAAAATGAAAGATAAGGGAGGAGAGTAAAGGTCTGCGAACGCCAAGCAGCTACTTCTATTATCTCCGAAGGTTTGAACTCTACAACTCATTAACCGCTGTGACCAAAAGCACCTGGATCCGCACACGAGGTGCAGGGTGTAGCGTGAGTACAACCAACTCAATAAATAACAAATCTAACCTTTGGACTAAAAGTAGTGACGAACTCAACAGGTACAAATTAATATAGAAATGACAGTAAAATAGATAAAAACTCAATACCAGTAAAATAGATCAACTCTTAATGATATGAGGGATATGACATTTCTATATGTACATGCCAATGTCCATATTGTATGTGATGCACTGCAATACGCGTATTCACACAGTCAGAGTACTCAATCACTCGGTACTATATATAGACAATCCAGCCCAGGGAAAATCTATCCCGAATACATACATACATATATATATATATATATATATATATATATATATATATATATATATATATATATATATATATATAAAATGGCAGTCAGTCACTGAGTACTGTATAAGGCCAATCCAACTCAGGCAAAATCCATCCCTAAATATAAATATTCGGGCAATATTCATGCCCAAGGAAGATCCATCCCTCAATATAAATCAATGGCGTTCACTGTGGGGGTACAGACTCTAGAGGGGCTCCTTCAGCCCAAGCGCTATAATAATCTAGATCTAGGCATAAACAAATAAAACATGCTGCGCATGCATCCCGATCCCATAATTATCACTCACAATTAGTCCCTCGGTGTCCCTTAGTCATTAATCTCTCCAGTCTCTCGGGCTCACAACGCTCATACTAAGAAGCCCTAATCAATGATACGAGATGTGACAATGTACAATAATAGAGACTGAGATATGATATGAATGATGCATACGACTGAGTACATGACTGCAACTAATCAATTAACTCAACATCAAGGAACAACCACTGTGGATCCCAACAGTATCAACATATAGCCTAAATATGATTTCTAGCATAATTGGAAACTCAATTACTTTACCACATGATTAAAATACGGATAACAATGAGATAAATCAACTATATAGTTCCACGAAATTGACCAAATCATAGTTTTTACGGTGCACGCCCACACGTCCGTCACCTAGCATGTGCGTCACCTCAACACCAATCACATAACACATAATTCGAGGTTTCATACCCTTAAGACCAAGTTTAAAAGTGTTACTTACCTCAGACCGCGCAAATCTTTACTCCAAGATGTCCTTTCGTCGCGAAACGGCCTCTGAATTCCTCGAATCTAGGCACAAGCACTTTGATACAATCAACACGAGCTAAAGGAATCAATTCCATAAGAAAATACTAAACTCTTAATCAAAATCAAAAAATTAACTCAAAAGTTGCCCCCCGGAGACCACGTCTCGGAATCGAGAAAAAGTCACAAAATCCGAACACCCATTCGACCACAAGTGCACCCGTACCAAAATTACTCAAATCCGATACCAAAAACTCGATCAAAACCTCAAAATTCGGCCTAAGAACTTTCCTCCATTCTTTCCCAATTTTCCACCCCAAATCACTAATTTAATGATGAAATCAAAGACATAAACAGGAAATTTAGCCATTACTAAGTAAGAATCTCTTAACCCAATCAACTCCTTGAAAATCCCCTCAAGAATCGCCCAAATCCGAGGTCTCTAGCTCAAAATATGAAAAGTGGGTTAAACCCTCATTTTTGAAATGTAACTCTCCTACCCAATTATCGTTAACCGCGAACGCGACCCTCTTCCCGCGTTCGCGTAGCACAAAATAGTATGCCCCACTAAATTATCTTACACAAACATGGAGACCGCCACGTGACCACAGAGCACTGCTTCCTCAAACCTACGCGATCACGTCTCCACTCACGCGATCGCGAAGCACAACCGCGTGAGAGTCAGATGCCTCTTCTCCTCTTTGTGAACGCGGCTATGCCCACGCGTTGACGATTCATTGCCTGACCAACCTATGCAATCACGTAGCCCAACCCACGAATGACTAGGATATGAATTACCACTGCCCCAAACAATCCTATGCGATACGCGATCTTGGACCTGTCCACGCAATCGTATATAAGCAAACTAGATACAGACACCAGAAAATCTTCAACTATAACACCAAGTCCAAAATTGATCAGTTAACCATCTGAAACTCACCCGAGGCCCCCAGGACCTCCACCAAACTTACCAACAAGTCCCAAAACATCATACGAACTTAGTCGAACCTTCAGATCACATCAAACAACGTGAAAACCGAGAATTGCGCATCGATTCAAGCCTGATGAACTTTTGAACTTCTAACTTCTATATTCGATGTAAAACGTATCAAATCACGTCTGATTGACCACAAGTTTAGCACACAAGTCACAAATGACACCACAGACCTACTCCAACTCCCGAAACCTCAATCCGAGCCCGGTAACCACAAAGTCCACTCTCGATCAAATTTCCAAATTTTCAACTTTCGCCATTTCAAGCCTAATTCAACTACGGACTCCTAATCACAATCCGACACACACCTAACTCCAAAATTAGCGAACGGAGCTAACGGAACCATCGGAACTTAAATCCGCAGCTGTTTACACACAAGTCAATATCCGGTCAACCTTTCCAACTTAAGCTTTCAACCTTGAGACTAAGTGTCTCAACTCATTCCGAAACCTCTCCGAATCGGAACCAACTACCACGAAAAGTCACATAACAACTGTAAGGCATAAAATGAGCAGTAAAAGGGGGAACGGGGCCACAACTCTCAAAACAATCGGCCGGGTCATTACATCCTCCCTCTCTTAAACAAACGTTCGTCGTCGAACAGGTCTAGAAACATACCTGGAGTCTCAAACGGGTGTGGATATCTACTCCTCCCACTCGGTCTCCCAAGAATCAACTCACGTAGTCCATCTACATTAGGCACAGTAATCCGACCCTGCATCCTCAACACCCCATCATCCCCAATAGTAACATCTCTGGCATTACCACGAAGAAGTTCCTGATGCGATCAAATAAGGAAGACCGAGAAACCACACAAGCCAAAACTCGAGTGGGCTCTGAAACATCTAATCTCACGAACTGGTTGGCCAATGACTTAGCATCAACTGCAAGCAATCTCTTACCAACATGCATGAATGCAAGTCTCCCCATACTTACTGCCTTGCTGCTAAAGGCATCGGCCACCACATTGGCATTCCTGGGATAACAAAATAGTAATATCATAGTCCTTTAGCAGATCCAACCATATCCGCTGCCTCAAATTTAGATCCTTTTATTTGAACAAGTTTTGGAGACTCCAGTGACCTGTAAATACCTCACAAGACATGCCATAGAGATAGTGCCTCCAATTCTTCAATGCATGAACAATAGCAGCCAACTCCGATGATGAATACGGTAGTTCTTCTCGTGGGGCTTCAATAGACGCGAAGCATAAGCAATTACTCTACCCCCTAGCATCAAGACACACCCAACATCAATTTGAGAAGCATCGCAATACACTGTATAAGAACCAGAAACTGAAGGTAGAACTAGAACTGGAGTTGTGGTAAAGGCGGTCTTAAGCTCCTAAAAGCTCTCCTCACACTCATCCGGCCACCTGAAAGGAGCGCCTTTTGGGTTAATTTGGTCAAAGGTGATGCAATAGATGAGAAACCCTCCACAAAGCGACGATAATAATCAGCTAAGCCGAGAGAGCTCCGAATCTCTGTAGCTGAGGACGGTGTGAGCCATCTCTGAACCGCCTCTATCTTTTTCAGATCCACATTAATCCCCTCACTGAACACCACCTGGCCCAATAACGCCACTGAACTAAGCCAAAACTCACACGTGGAGAACTTGGCATAATATTTCTCCTCCCTCAGTCGCTGTAACACAATCATCAAATATTGTGCATGTTCCTCCTAGCTATGAGAGTACACCAGGATATCATCAATGAATGCTATGACAAACGAGTCGAGATAAGGCTGAAGTACATTGTTCATCAGATGCATAAATGCTGCTGGGGCGTTGGTCAGACCAAAAGACATCACAAGGAACTCATAATGAACATAACGGATCCTGAATGTTGTCTTTAGAATATCCGAGTCCTGATCTTCAAGTGGTGATACCTAGATCTCAAATCAATACTAGAGAACACTCTCGCTCCCTGAGCTAGTCAAATAGATTATCAATACGTGGCAAAGGATACTTGTTCTTGATTGTAACTTTGTTCAATTGCCTATAATCGATGCACATACGCATGGTACCATCCTTATTCTTCACAAACAAAACCGGTGCACCCCAAGGCAACACACTAGGCCTAATAAACCCCTTATCAAGAAGCTCTTGAAGCTTCTCTTTAAATTCTTTCTACTCAGCTTGCGTCATACGGTACATAGGAATAAAAATGGGCTGGGTGCCCAGCACCAAGTCAATGTCCTTGTCGGGCGGCATGCCTGGCAGGTCTGCAGGAAATATATCAGGAAAATCTCGCACCAATGGAACAGAATCAATAGTAGGAGTATCACCACCAACATCCCTTACAAAGGCCAAATAAGATAGACACCCCTCACAACCATCCGTTGGGCCTTCAAATATAAAATCACTTTGCTGGGAACAAAATCTAGAGAACCTCTCCACTCAATCCTTGGAAACCCCGACATCACTAACGTCACGGTCTTAGCGTGATAATTCAGAATAGCATGACATGGAGACAACCAATACATACCCAAGATCACGTCAAAATCAACCATACTTTTTAGCAAGAGATCAATTCTAGTCTCTAATCCCTCAATAGTCACTACACACGACTGGTATACACGGTCCCAAACAATAGTATCGCCCACCGGCATATATACATGAACCGATAAAACTAAAGACTCACAGGGCAAATCCAAATAACGAGCAAAATACGATGGCACATACGAATAAGTGGAACTAGGGTCAAATCAGAAGCATCTCTGTCGCATACAGGGACAATACTTGTGATCAGTGTGTCTGAAGCAACGACATCTGATCTGGCAGGAAGAGCATAGAATCAAGCCTGGCCGCCTAGCTGCCTGAGCCCCACCCCGAGCTGGCTGGGCTGGTGGTGAAGTAACTGGTGCTGAAGTCGTAGTTAAACTCTTTTACTGAGCTGGACCTCCCAAAAGGCGGGGACAATGTCTCTTCATATGACCCAAATCTCCACACTCAAACAACCCCTCTCTGAAAATGGCGGCCAGTACTGAGGCAGACCCCGAGAACCAGAATAACTATTAGAAGAACCCGGTACTGATGAACCCTGAACTGATGGTGCACGAGATGAACTCTGAGATGGAAGTGCACTGAGAGATGACTGACCCAGACGGGCACTATATGAACCATGGCTAGATGATGCACCATGATGAACTGGACGAGTCACCTGAGCGGGCCTATAAGGACGACCCCTGCTGCGGTAAGGCTGTCCCACAGAGGGAACACCACTGAAACCACCCGAACTATGAGGCCTCTTGGCCTCCCTCTCCACACGCTGTTAACTACGGACCATCTCTATCGACCGAGCAATATCGACCACCTCATTGAAAGTAGCCCCAGATACCCTTTCCCTAATCATAAACAACCGCAACTGATATGTGAGGCCATCAATGAACCTCCTAATCATCTCCCTATCCGTGGGAACCAACCAAATTGTGTGACGAGCCAACTCAGAAAACCTCATCTCGTACTGGGTTACCGATATTCCATCCCATTGTAGCTACTCAAACTGCCTGCGTAGCTCCTCCCTGCGAGACTGTCGCACGAACTTCTCCATGAAAAGAACGGAGAAAACACGCCATGTAAATGGTGCTGCACCGACCAGCCTGCACCTCTCATAAGCCTCCCACCATCTGAAGGAAGCCCTAGTATACTGAAAAGTAATGAATGAGACTCCACTAGTCTCAAGAATACTCGCCATGCGAAGAATCTGCTGGCACCTATCCAAGAAATCCTGGGCATCCTCTTACTCTGCCCCGTTGAAAGATGGAGGCTAGAGCCTCCAAACCCCTTTAGTCTCCTCTGCTCATCGTCAGTCATAACACGAACCAACTGGGCTTGAGCAATTGCAACTGACTGGGCTAGTTGTACCCCCAGTGTCTGAAGTCCCTGCATCACCTGCTCTGGAGTACGGGCGGCGGAAGTTTGAGTACCTCTCTCGGCCATAGAAGTAGCTACTGCGGCCTGAATAGAACCGCATAAGCAAGGCTGGTGCACACAATTAAAATCTGAGCCAACACCTCCTAAAGACCTGGAATCACAATGGGCACAACTAGTGCCTGAGCTAGCCCCACTGGTTAACAATATCTGGTACATGCTCCTGAGTTGCAGCGACTGGTGGATCTCCAGGCGCTGCTCTAGCTACTGTACGAGATGCACCTCTACCCCTACCACGGCCCCTACCGCGACCTCGACCTCTCGTGGAATTAGCTGGTGGCACTGGTAGTTGTCCGTCCTATCTGGTAGCACGTGTCCTCACCATTTGTAAGAGAATAGAACAATAGAAGTTTATTTCCCGAAATCAACAAATCCGCAGGACAATAAATACAAGAATGTGAAGTTTCCTAAGGGTTTGGTAGCCTCTCGAAGCTAAATACAGACGTCTCCTTACATATCTGCAAGACTCTACTAAACCTAATTATGACTCGTAAGACCTATGTAACCTAGGCTCTGATACCAAACTTGTCACGACCCAAAACCAATCTGTCGTGATGGAGCCTAGCATAGTACTAGGCAAGCCAACTACTCAGGCATTTCCAACACTTTAAATCATTGAAAGATACGGAAATAATTAATTAAAGGAAAATTCTTTTAAAAATAGGATATGAAGTCATAATTCCCTACATAATCTCGCCCAAAACCGGGGTGTCACCGTGTACATGAGCATCTACATAAAGATATAGTCTGGTATATCGTATAGAAAATAAAGCTAAAAAATAAAATGAAAGATAAAGGAGGAGAGTCAAGGTCTGCAAACGCCAAGCAGCTACCTCGATGATCTCCGAAGATTCGGACTCCACAACTCAGCAACTCCTGTGACCAGAAGTACCTAGATCTACACACGAGGTAGGGTGTAGCGTGAGTACAACAACCACAATAAGTAACAACTCTAACCTTTAGAGTGAAAGCAGTGACGAACTCAGCAGGTACAATTCAATATAGAAATGACAGTACAGAAATGTAGGCATGTTTTTAAGTTCATCGGATAAAAACTCAATACTAGTAAAATAGATCAAATGATATGAGGGATATGAAATTTCTATATCTACATGCCACTGTGCATTCTGTATGTGATGCACTGCAATGGAATCCCCGCGTACTCACACTCTCAGAGTACTCAGTCACTCAGTAATGTATAAGGCAAATCCAGCTCGGGAAAAATCCATCCCAGATATAAATGATTCGGGCAAGATCCATGCTCAAGGAATATTCATCCCTTATTATAAATCAACTGTACTCACTATGGGGGTGCAGACTCTAGAGGGGCTCAGCGTTATAATAAGTTAGATCCAGGCATAAATAAATAAAATAGTATGCGGCGTGCAGCCCGATCGCATAAGTATTACTCACAATCAAGCCCTCGGCCTCACTTAGTCATCAGTCTCTCTAGTCTCTCAGTCTCACAATGCTCATACTAACCAGCCCTACTCAATGATACAAGATGTGACAATGTACAATAACAGAGACTGACAATGTACAATAACAGAGACTGACAATGTACTAAATTAAACAATTAACTCAACAACAAGGTACGAGCACTGTGGGTTGAAACAGTACCAGCATATAGCCTAAACATGATTTCTAACATGAATGGCAGCTCAATTACTTTATCACATGATGAAAATACGGATAACAAGAAGATAAATCAACTACATGGTTCAATGGAATCGACCAATTCACTGTTATTACGGTGCAAGCCCATACGCCTGTCACCTAGCATATGTGTCACCTCGAATCTAGTCACAAACAGTTCGATACAATCAACATGAGCTAATGGAATGAATTCCATAAGAAAATGCTAAGCTCTTAATCAAAAGTCAACTCTAAAGTTGGCCCCGGGGCCCACGTCTCGGAATCGGGTAAAAGTCACAAAATTCGAACACCCATTTGACCACGAGTCCACCCATACAAAAATTACTCAAACCGACGCCAAAATCTCGATCAAAACCTCAAAATTAGGCCTAAGAACTTTCCTCTATTCATCCCCAATTTTCCACCCCAAATCAAAAATTCAATGATGAATTCAAAGGCATAAACATGGAATATATCCAAAACTAAGTAACAATGACTTACCCAAACTAACTACTTGAAAATCCCCTAAAGAATCGCCCAAATCCGAGGTCTCTAGCTCAAAGTATGAAAAAATAAATTCAAACCCTTATTTTAAAAATTTAACTCTGCTGCCCAGTTACCCTTAATTGCGAACTCGGCCCTCTTCCCGCATTCGCCTAGCAAAAAACAGTCTGCCCCACTAAATTACCTTACACAAATGCGGAGACCTCCACGTGAACGTGGACCATTGCTTTCTCAAACCTACGCGATCGTCTCCCCTCACGTGATTGCGAAGCACAACCGCGTGAGAACCAACTGCCTCCTCTCCTCTTCGCGAACGCGGCTATGCCCACGCGTTGGTAATTCATTGCCTGGCCAACCTATGCGATCGCGTACCCCAACCCATGAATGCATAGGGTAAATCACCACTGCCCCAAAAAAGCCTACGCAATAGGCGATCGCGGACCTGTCCACACGATCGCGTGTAAGGAAACTAGATACAAACACCAGAAACTTTTAATCCATATCACCAAGTTCAAAATTGATTCGTTAACCATCCGAAACTCACCCGAGGCCCCCGGGACCTCAACCAAACATACCAACATGTCCCAAAATATTATGCGTACTTAGTCGAGCTTTCAAATCACATCAAACAATGCTAAACCATGAATTGCGCATCGATTCAATCCTAATGGACGATTGAACTTCTAACTTCTATAATTGATGCCTAAACCTATCAAATCACGTCCGATTGACCTCAAATTTAGCACACAAGTCACAAATGACACCAAGGACCTACTCCAACTCCCTTGAACCTAATCCGAGCCCGGTAACCACAAAGTCCACTCTCGGTCAAACTTCTATATTTCCAACTTTCGCCATTTCAAGCCTAATTCAACTACGGACCTCCAAATCACCATCTGGACACACTCCTAAGTCCAAAATCATCCAACGGAGCTAACAGAACCATCAGAACTCCAATCCGGAGCTGTTTACACACAAGTCAACATCCGCTCAACCTTTTAAACTTAAGCTTTCAACCTTGAGACTAAGTGTCTCAACTCATTCCGAAACCTCTTCGGACCCGAACCAACTACCCCGGCAAGTCACATAACAAATTTAAGGCATAAAATGAGTAGTAAATGGGGGAACGGGGCTACAACTCTCAAAACGACCGACCGGGTCGTTACACTCTCCCGGCTCAAACCAACCAACTGGAGAACGACACAGCCTCTCATATAAGGCCTCATAAGGAGCTATCTGAATACTCGATTGGTAGTTTTTGTTGTAGGCAAACTCTACAAGCCACAAGAACTTATCCCAAGAACTCCATAATGCAAGCACGTAGCGTACCATCCAAGATCTGAATGGTGCGCTCGGACTGTCCGTCCGTCTGGGGTGAAATGTTGTCAACTCAACCTATGTGCCTAACTCATGCTACACGACTCTCCATAAATGCGGCGTGAACTGTGTGCCTCGGTCGGAGATAATGTACACCATCACACTGTGAAGACGAACAATCTCTTGGGTATATATCTGAGCTAGCCAATGCAGTCTTGAGCTTCTGAAAGCACGCCTCACACTCCTCAGACCATCTGAAAGGAGCACCCTTCTGGATCAATCTAGTCAAAGGTGCAGCAATGGATAAGAAACCCTCTACGAAACATCGATAATATCCGGCCTAACAAAGGAAACTCCGAATCACAATAGCTGAAGACGGTCTGGGCCAACTTTGAACTGCCTCAATCTTCTTCGGATCTACCTTGATCCCCTCACTAGACACTACATGACCAAAAAATGCCACTGAATCAAGCCAGAACTCACACTTTGAGGATTTTGCATATAACTTCTTCTCTCTCAAGGTCTAGAGCATGATCCTCAGATGCTTCGATGATTCTCCCGAGTGCGGGAGTACACCAAGATGTCATCAATGAATACGGTGATGAAAAAATCAAGATACGGATTGAATACACTGTTCATCAGGTGCATAAATGTTGCTGGGCCGTTGGTTAGCCTAAATGACATCACTAGAAACCCGTAGTGACCATACCGAGTCCTGAAAGCAGTCTTGGGAATATCCGGATCCCGAATTTTAACTGATGATACCCTGAACTCAAATCAATCTTTGAGAACACTCTAGCACCCTAAAGCTGCTCAAATAAGTCATCAATGCGCGGCAATGGGTACCTGTTCTTCAGTGTAACCTTGTTCAACTGCCTATAATCAATACACATCTGCATGGAACCATCCTTGTTATTTACAAATAGAACTGGAGCACCCCACATCGAAAAACTCGATGGAATAAAGCCCTTGTCGAGCAACTCCTCAGCTATTCCTTTAACTCTTTCAACTCCACCGGCGCTATAAAATATGGTAGAATAGAAATGGGCTGAGTTTCCGGCACTAGTTCAATACCAAAATCGATATCTCTATCGGGCAGTATGCTTGGAAGGTCTGTTGGGATCATATATGAGAAATCTCTCATTGCCGGAACTTACTCAAATGTTGGAGTATCAACATTGATATCTCTCACAAAGGCTAGATGTGCTTCACACCCCTTCTCAACCATCCAACGTGCCTTAAGAAAGGACACAACTCTGCTAGGAATATAATCCAATGTACCCCTCCACTTCAACCGTGGCAAACCTAGCATAGCCAATGTCACAAACTTGGTATGACAATCCAAGATAGCGTGATAGGGCAACAACGAATCCATGCCGAAGATCACGTCAATGTCTACCATATTTAGTAACAATAGATCAACTTTGGTCTCATAACCACCAATAACAACTAAACATGACCGATAAACACGGTCCACAATAATAGAGCCTTCCACAGGCGTGGACGCATATACAGGAGCATACGTCCAAGTCCAAAATAACGATATGAACCTATAGATGCCATCAAAATACCGTTCCGGGATCGTTTTTATAAAATTTAAACTTTGGTTAACATAATCAACTTAGACTTCTAAGCTAAGAACCAAAGGGTCCAATTCAATCCAAAAGCTTCCCAGAAACAAAACTAACCGATCTCACAAGTCATAAAACCACAAATACACACGTGTGAAGTATCAAAAGGGGAAACAGGACTCAAATGCACAAGACGATCGGTCGGGTCATTACAAAAATAAGGAAACCTCCTTTCAGCATCTCTTTTTATCTGAGTTGCTAAGGTGCTTACTTGCTCTCTTAATAACTTATACTCTGATACTTCTTTCTCTGTTTTCGCTATGCCTTCTAGAGGTCCGCAGATCAATAATCTTGCTTGTGTTGATGACATTGTCATCTTATTTATGGCAATCATAACTCTATTAGTCTTATCATGAAGATCATAAAGAATTATGAGGATAGTTCTGGTCAGAAGGTCAATAGTCATAGAAATTTCTTCTTAACTGCTCCTAATACTTGTGCTTTTAGAATCAATAGAATTAGAATTGCTACTAGTTATATCGACAAAAGCTTTCCTTTTACATATTGAGGTTGTCCAATTTATATAGGGAGGAAAAATATTATTTTGATTATATGGTTATTAAGATTGTGAAGAAGCAAAATGGTTGGCATGGTAAGATTCATTCATATTGAGGTAGATTAATCTTTATAAAGCATGTCCTTCAATCTCTTCCTATTTATATTTGTCTGCCATGTCTCCTCCTAAAGGTATATTTAACTTGATTGAAAAATATTTTGCTAATTTCTTTTGGGGTTCCTCTAGGCACCAAAAAATATCATTAGAGATTTTGGAAAAATTAATGTTTCCCCTTTGATGGAGGAAGCATAGGTGTTAAAAAGAATGCTTGACTTTGTAACATGCTAGCCACTAAAAGGTGGTGGAGACTCAGGACCATTCCCGCCCCATGGGCTACTTTCATGACTCGGAAATATTGCTCAAGATCACATCTTGTGAGCAAGAAATATGCTTCTGGAGATTCTCATGCATTGAAAAAATTGAGAAAAATAAGAGAAAAGGCTGAATCTCACATCAAGTTGCTTATAAACTCTAGCAATTCTAGTGTGTGGTGGGACAATTGGTCAGGAAATGGACCTTTGGCACTTCTTTTTTTCGATGCAAAGAAGAGCCCTAAAGTACTAGTGAAGGAGTTTATTCACAATGGTGAATGAAACACACAAAAACTCAGAGATACATTCCTAGAAGATACAATGGAACACATAAGGAAGGTCAACATTGGTAAACAAGATATCTCAGACCAAGCTATATGGGATCTCACTAAGAATAACAGGCATTCCAACAAAAAAACACAGAACGTGTTCAGAGATATTAAAACTAAGGATCATTTCCTTAGTAAGGTATGACATTCTTCATTCCCTTTAAAATTTCCTCCTTAACTTGGAGATTATGGTTGTCTAAGCTTCCATTTGATGAAGTTATCCGTAACTTTAAAAGAAAATTTATTTCTAGATGTGTATGATGTACTAACCATATCAATGAGTCTATACAACATGTTTTTATGAAAAGTGATGCATAATGGTATATTTGGAAACCAATAGGTGGTCCTCTAGGAATTAGCCATGTCCAGTTACCTATTGTAGGTTGGTCGTATCACTAGTGGCAGCGAAAATCCAGCAATGCAGTCCACAAAACAAACTCTTCAAATCACTCCTATCATCATATGCTGGGAAATTTAGAAGAATAGATGCTCTTGTAAATATGGAGACCAAAAAAGTTTAATTTCTATAAGATGAAGCAGCAGATTATTTGGAACATTCAAGCGGCAGTTCAAAGGGCTTTCCCTAAATGCAAATTGACATTGCCTTTGGTCAAGTACTTTGATGATACCGGTGAGATTACAACCTATGCCGGAATAGATTGTTGTAACTTGGATGAAGCCACCTCAAGGTTACTCGAAGTTGAACACATATATGGAAGCTTTATGTATGAAAATGGTAAATCATGATAGGAGGCATATTGAGAATAATCATGGTAACCTTTGTATGGCTTTTTTACTCTCAACAAAATGTAAGAGTAACAATGAAGCAGAAGCTTATGCGGCCTTAACTGGGATTAAGTGGTGCACACCAAATGGCTACACAGATTTCAGAATTGAATTAGACTCCCTACTGATAACTAATTTGATCAGAGATGGACATACTAACAACTACAAAATGAAGAGTATTATTGAGGATATGTCACAATTTATGAGCCAGGCCAATATCACTCCTATGCACAACTATAAGTAGGCTAATCAGGTGGCGGGTTACTTGGCAAAACATGCTTCTACCAACTCAGAGAGTAACACACACACACATATACTATGGTTTAGTGGCGGGTCTCCCCTTACACCCTAAATCACTTCTATTATACTTTCTACACTGACTATCATAACCATGTGGTTTGGTGCTACATCATAGTCCCTTTTTCCATGCAGGGCGCACTTTAAAGTCTTAGATGTTTACGGAATTTGTGGGACTTTACAATTCACATCACGAGTGCTTCAACGGAAAAGCACATCCAGGTCTTAAAGAATTCAGCCGTAAAGCACAAAGAAAAATAAATTTTATACATTTTCACCACAAAAGATTAAATAATGAGTATTTATGGGGAATGAACATGAGTATATGAACAGGGAACGGAGTTTACGTTACAGTTGATAAAGCAACATACATATGATGAAGTAACGAGATTTAACTGGGGAAGGAACTTAGGGATAGAGAAACGGAAGAATAATTAAATAATTACTTAGGAGGAGGGGCAAAAAGTCTTAAAATGAAGGAAAATGGCAAAAAAATAAAATAAAATAAAATAAGAAAATGAAAAATGAGAAATAAGAATCATGCAATATATATGAGAGCTTTCACGTCACTTTCTTGTAAATTGGACATGCTAAATGAAAAGTTACTGGCAACCACAAATATTTCTAAGTGTTGTATTGCAGATTTAAGAGCAACAACAGAAATTTCAAAGAAAGAGATTCTTTCACAAACATAATGGTTGAACTTTAAAGAGATTCTCTATAGCTAGCAAGAAAATAAGCAATCATTCTTTTTAAAATTCATGACTCCATTTCATATTAGTTTGTTTATAAAAGAATGTCCTTTTTAAAATTTGAAAATAAAAAGGAAAAGAAACTACAGCTGATAGCCTAATATATTTTTGTCTCGTTGAAAGATAATTCACCTAGCTAAAAAAAATTAGTTTGCCAAAGCTTGTTAACGATAAAAACTACGACGGAATGCACTTTGTAGAGGAGGGGATAAAAAGGATATAGTGTCAGAACTCAGAAGGCAAAAATTACCCTTTGCGTAGACTAACATCGTTAAACTACTGTTAATGCAGGGAATAAAATAAAAATTTCTAAGTTATATAATACATGGAATAAATCATAATTAAGTAACAATACATAGAACAGAAATAATATTTTCCTTACTAGAATAGTACCCCAACAATGACTTGCGCCATGTAAATAGCCATATCCATACTACTGGTTGGCGGGGAAATTTGCATTTCCACTTTTCTTGAAACCATTTTCCACTTGTGAAGAGAAAAATGGAGTGAATTTAAAGAATTTGGGTGTTAGATAACATTGCTTTTTCAGATGGAAGAGATATAGAAAATAAAAGAAAAGTGCTCACTTCAGTTGAATAAATTTCTCGTTTCATCATTAATGAATAACGTACATTATTTTCTACAAAAAATAAAAACTCTTTATCTATACAGCCATGAATAGTAAATCAAACAGACTCGCTAGGCATCGTAGTCATCTCAGTTTTTGGACTTTTGTTCTGCTTCTTTGTTTGTCTGAACTCTCCATAAAAGTATGAGACGAAACCCCAAAGAGAAAGGAAAAGAGCAAGACCTTTTTCACCTGAAAAATTTTCCCTAAAGAAAACTACAGCTAATACCTCAGTAACAGGAAGTAAAACTGCGATCATAACCCCAGACATTAAAGAAGAAGAACAGTAAATGACTCCAATGACACCCACAAAGAAGCACTGCCAAACAATGGTAGTCCATACTACCACTGTATAATATCTAGCTTCTCCAAGGATAAATTGTTTTGCCTCCCTTGGTATTGCCTGCAAATTTTAATCAATTTCTTAATCGTTGCTCTGTAAAAAGATTGTCTATAGCTAAGATAAAATTGAAACCTTGGAAGTATATATGATACAAAACATTTAGGTAAATCTATTCGAATCCAGTGTATTACTCTAGCTTACATATCCTTTTGATATATCCAAACCCACGATATTGATGTTTTCCAATATAAAAAAGTGTATACCATGTCAAGAGTCATGGGATATGAATAATTTAGGGTTCCTACTGCTAAAGTCAAACTCACAACTCATTACATGCTTTTGTTCTCTCTTCTGAAGATGGAAATGAAATAACAAATCCTAAAAGATGGACTATTGATCGTTGGTGAACGCCAATAGGTCATTTGAAGGCCTTAGGGATCTAATGGTAATTAATATCAAACGAGAAACATATATTATCATATCTTTTTCAATTTATGTGATATAATTTGTGTCTCGACATCAAATTTAAAAATGAAAAATAAATTAATGAAATTTGGGTCTTAAGCATATATTATAATATTTGTAGTTTAAACATAAACACTTCCAATTATAAAAATGTATTATTTTATTGGGACAGACTAAATATAGAAAAGACTTAAAGTATTCACCTTTCCACCGTAAATTTCTTCTACATTTCTAACTAGTACTCCCTCCGTTTCATATTAGATGCGGTAGTTTGACTCGGCACGAATAATAAAAAAGAAGAAGAAAACTTTTGAAACTTGTGGTCTTAAAAGCTTAAGGGGTAAAAGGCTTGTGGGGCCATGACATTTATGTGGCTATAAAAAAGGTAAATGTGTAAAATGAAGAGTTTAAAGTTAAATTATTTCCAAATTTAGAAATGTGTCATTTGTTTTGGAACAGACTAAAAAGGAAAGTACCTCATCTAATATGAAACGGAGGGAGTAATAACATGTCAATTCCTCTTTTACCATGTTATCAATAAATATAAAAATATTAAAATGTAAATAAAAAAATGCGACTGGGTGAGTTATAAGATGCATGGGTAAAAATGAGCTATAGGGGAAGAAAAATTACCTTAATGTCGTTATTAACAATCATTCCTACGGTGCAAAAGGCAGTAGCAGCAAAACACATGACCATCTGAATCTCCAGCACCAACGTAGCAGTAATAGCTTGTTTTGCCTTCAAGTAAATCAACTCAATACAAGGCAAAATAACTCCATATAAAGCTGCTGCCAGAAGTGTCATCATAAAACCAAGAATATAAGCTTTACTTGTCACACCCTCTGGCCGATCACCATTAGATCGAACACCCAATAAAACAGCACCAACTGTCAATAGAACAACTGCATTGATAGAGTAGGGTGTGAACTTCAGCTTCACTATGAAGAAAGCACCTACCGCCGTGAAGGCAAGTTGCGCCGCTAGAAGAAGTGAAGAGGTTGACACGGGAAGTTTTGACCCGCCCCACGAATAGAGAAAATCATCAACACCAGTGACAATGCCAATGACGAATGATGCAATGAAAATTCGGGGTGTTATAAAGTAAAACTTGGCATTAGAGCCTTCTGTTATTCGACGATAGAAGTATAAGATAGCAAGAGGTATAAGGGTGAGTGGCCATCCAGCAGTTTGTAACCAACTGCTAAACCATACTCTTGAACCTCCCTCGACATAATATAGACGCATCATTAGAGGACCACCACAGATACCAACAGCAAGTATTAGACAGTTAATCAGTAGAAGAATTCTCCTCATAGTGGTGTTTAATCCTTGATGTTCCATACTTTTTTTTCAAGAGATTTGGATGCTAAGTTGGACTATTCTGTTGCTCAGGCTGAATGAATGGTCTTCTTCTGCAAACGTTTGGATTATTGGACCTCTTGCAGTGATGAGATGTATTTATAATTGCAGTGGCCCCATTTGCTAAAGGCTTTCTCATGAATATATTAATTGCAGTGCTAGTAATTATCTTATGATTCACAAGGGAAATGATATATTAATATAAAAATGTAAAAGCAATGATTATATTTTGTCAGCGTTGAATTATTAGGAAAAGCAATGGACTGTGCTGTGTAAATAGTCCTTGCCTATAATTTTGCATTCGCACTTGTGAAGAGAAAAAAAGTGGATTAAAATTAACAAGGATGCATGGGGCAAACGTGGGAATTAGGTAAGAATTAAATAATTATGAGTGGAATCGGTAGAATTTTGCATTTCCACTTGTGAAGAGAAAAACATGAATGTGGGACATGTTTACGAGACGATTAAAAAAAATTAAGAAAAAGAAAATCAAAATTGGATGGCGTCATTTTTTTCATGTGCTAAAAGACACTAAACAGTCAAGACTGAGCTGATCAGCAATGTTGACTACATGCTGCTGAGTAAGTTCTTTTCATGCAACAGAAACTTTTCTTTCTTTTATTTCATAATTTACAATTAGGTTTGAAGCTTTAAACAAACTCTTAATATTTGGTATGAGTCCTTGATCACTCACATAATGTCTATCACTATGTGTATATTCATGGAAGTCGAGCACCTATCCCATATTAACTAGGCGTCTCCAGAACAATACTGTGTGATTTCGACAATTTTGCTAGCAATTATAATCCCACCCAAGGAGACCCAAATCATAGTTGACTATCTAATCGCGGAAATTTCACGATCTTAATTTCGCTTCGTAGGATGTCGTAATAGCACCTAGTCTCTAAAACTAGGTAAGCCTAACAAAACATGCAGAGAATATAACTGAAATGAGAAATAACTCCCTCAATTAAATAGTAGTATCGAATAATCCTATTAACCCGTCTCTATAAAAGGATAATGAAAATAGAATAGTCTAGGTAGATGGGGACTCCGAGGCCTGGGGACGCCGGCATATATATAACTTGAAGTCTCCACAGCTGAGCTCTCGCTAATACCTAGGCTGGTAGGAGGTACCTGGATCTGCACAAAAAGATGTGCAGAAGCATAGCATGAGTACACCACAATGGTACCCAGTAAGTACCAAGTCTAACCTCGGCAGAGTAGTGACGAGGTCAGGTCAAGACCATACTAAAATAGATAAGCAAAATTGTACAAGTGTATGGAAGTGTAGTAATGATGGCAATGAAATTGAAACAACAATAACATATCAAGGTTAGCAACAAGGAACTGAAGCAAATAATGCAACACTGAGAAAGAAAAAAAATGATATGCTAAGGAAACAACACAGCCAATGACAAGTGCAGCAAACAAGAGTCACTACCGTAGTACCGTCTCATAGTCTCAAATCACAAGAATAATTCACAATCTTATCTTATATCACCTCGGGAGCCTTGTATTTGGTTTCGAAATTTTTTTTTTTCAATATAGCATCCCGCGTTTTAGCCCACCTTATCACACTATGTGGCTTCTAGTAGTTCCCCTACTAGCCACGCGTATCAAGCCCATCATATCTCACCGGATACGTTTCAACCCCAAAACCTTATACCACTACATACATATCAATATCACGACGTATCACAAATCGCACCTCCAGTGCCCAATATCACAACTTGCCATGAAACCAACAACAACGGTATTTTAACAATAAATTGCCCACAACTCAACCACAATGTACACAAGAGTTTCAACAATATAACCGGAAGTGAATAACTCAACAAGAATAGCATTTTCCAACTTAACACTTTGCCTCAATGTGAGTCACGGCCTTTATAACTTATTACCAATTTCAACAACAAGATATTCCAAGAACAATAACTCCAAGTAAGAATTCAATGGTTAGATAATGAATATGGAATAAGGGAAATAAGAACTTCAAGTAAACATGAAGTGCAATTAAAAAATAAGAGCTAAGACAAAAGAGCATGTGAAATAGACTAATGATAATGAAGATAACACGTTAAGATAACTCAATTAATTAGGGCATGACAGAATCTACATATCTAAAACTGGTAAATTTCCACATTTAGCCCGTGTACACACTTGTCACCTTGCGTACATGGCTTCCACACATAATAATTATCACAAACAACGCCAATCCTAAGAGGTAATTTTCCCACACAGTGTCAAGCAAGACTCTTACCTCGAAACATGCTTACTCAATCTACTAGAAGGCCTTTCACTCGATTATCCAATTCTGAACGGCTCAAATCTAGCAAAAATAACTTCATACAATAAATGTAAACTATAGGATGCTAATTCGAATAAAAAAGTTACAATCTTTGCAAAAAAAATAAAAAAGCCAACTCAAAAAGTTAACTCGGCCTGCATCTTGGAACCTGACCAAAATTATAAAATTTGAATATGCATTCGATAACAAATCCAATCACACAAGAATTACACAAATGCAACCTCAAATTGCCTTTCAGAATCCCAACATTTAGTCTAGGAAGTTTTCATAATTTTTCCCGAAATACCTAATTAGATGATGAAAATAGCAATAGATTCATGAAATATAGACCAATTCGGGTTAGAATCACTTACCCATATGATTTCCTTAAAAACTCTTGAAACATCGCCCTCACCCCAAGCTCTCGAGGTCCAAATTATGAAAAATCATATGAAACCCACGTTTTGAACTTTAAATTCTGCCTAGGTCTTATTCTTCTTCGCGGTCGCGAAGCACAAATTCTCAGGCTACCAAATTAACACTCCGCGTTCGTGTTCCTTCCCCACCTCCTCCAAGAGCAGCGGCATACCGGGTGTTGCCGAATGAAGGATACGCAAGTGCCATAGGCTCGCCGCGCATTAGGATGGGCAAATTTCAAATCACAAATGTCATGCTTACACTGTTGAAACAACGGAGATCCTTCACTGGGGCTCCAAATCAAAATGCATACAAGAACTTGAAAGAGTTTTTTGACACTTGCTGGGGGAGCAAACAAACCAACGTCTCTGAGGATGCTTTGCGGTTGAGGTTATTCCCTTTCTCTCTATGGGGGAAAGCCTTGGATTGGTTAGAGAGGTTTCCAAATCATTGTATCCATACATTGGATGAATTAGCCAAGAAATTTATTGCCAAGTTCTTTTCTCCCGCGCATATGGAAACTCTGAGGGATGAGATTCTAGCTTTCAAACAAGAACGCGACGAGCCTTTGCATGAGATATGGGAAAGGTACCGAACAATGGTCAAAGAGTGCCCCAACAATAACATGATTGAGGCTATGATTCAACAAACTTTCTATAGGGGGATCAACACTACAAATCAATGTGTGGTTAACCAACTTGCCGGTGGAAATTTCATGTCAACGCCATATTCGGAAGCTTGTGATATCTTAGACGAAATGGCGGACACTTCATCGGTATGGCAAAGTAGAGCTAATGTGTCTTAAGGTGATCCAAATGTGATTTACCTCCACAAAGAGTTACATCATCATCGGCAAGCAATTGCCAAGTTGACCACCACAATGAATCAATTGGCCAAAGCTCAACTACAACAAGTGCAAGGTCTGAAGCAAGTAAATGCATGTGAGGGAATTAATTTGATGGTTAACAAGAGGAGGAAAAAGAGTCCTCAAGTGCAAAATTGGGTTGAAAATTATGAGCAAGATGATAGTGGATTTGTTCAAGATGGACATTACAATGAGCAAGATGAGGAAGTACAATATATGAACAACTTCCAAGGGCAAAGAAACAACAATCAAGTCCCAAGTCAACAACAATGGCAACCACAAGGAAATCAAGGAAATTATAATTAAAGCAACCAAGGTGGTTGGAACAATCAAAACAACCAAGGGAATGGGAACAATCAAGGCAATCAAGGAAACTGGAATGGTCAAAATAACCATGGCAATTGGAGTGGCAATAATCAAGGCTATTGGGGAGGTAACTACCAAGGAGGGTGGAACAACAACAACAGCCGGGAGTCGGGTTTTCAAAGACTCCCGATGTTTCAACAACCAAGCAACCCGCCCTTTACCCTTTTCAAGGTCCGAGCTATTCCAACAATGAGATAGGACGAATCGAGAACATGTTTAAACAAATGATGGAGAATAATGCTGACTCCGATGCTCAACTAGCCTCTCACAAATAACTCTCAAATACTCAACAATTTAACATAAAGAAACTTTGCAACTCAGTATATAGAATTTCCCAAAACCCGGTGAATATAAGTCACAAGCTCTAAATAGTAGTACCGAATAATCCAATACACCAATGTCTATAAAAGGATAATGAAAATAGAATAGTCTAGGTAAAGGGGGACTCCGAGGCTTGTAGATGCCGATCAGTATACTTTGAAGTCTCTGCAGTCGAGCTCTCGCTAATACCTGTATCTGCACAAAAAAATGTGCAGAAGCGAATCATGAATACACCACAACTCTACCCAGTAAGTGTCAAGCATAAACTCGGCTGAGTAGTGATGAGGTTAGGTCAAGGCCCTACTGGAATTGATAAGAAAAATTGTACAAGCGTATGGCAGTGTAGTAACGATGACAATGAAATTTAAACAACAATAACATGTCAAGGTTAGCTACACACAACTAAAGAAAAGAATGCAACACGAATAAAACATGGAATGATATGCTAAGGAAACAACACAACCAAAGAAAAGTGCATCAGTAGAGAAATACCAACAAGAGGCACCACCGAGGTACCGTCTTGTAGTCCCAAATCACAAGAATAATTCACAATCCTTCCTTATCACCGTGAGAGCCTTGCATTTGATTTTAAAAAAATATTTTTCACGAAATAGCATCCCGTGTTTTAGCCCACCTTATCACAATGCGTGGCTTCTAGTAGTTCCCCTACTAGCCACGCATATCGAGCCCACCTTATCTCACCGATGCGTTTCAACTCTAAAATCTTTTACCACCGCATGCATATCAATATCATAATGTATCACAAATCGCACCTCAAGTGCCCAATATCACAACTTGCCAAGAAACCAACAACAATGGTGTTTTTACAATATTAGCCCATGGATCAACCACAATTTACACAAGTGTTTCAACAATAATAACCGGAAGTGAATAACTCAACAAGAATAGTATTTCACAAATTAACACTTTGCCTCAATGTAAATCATGACCTTTATAGCTCATTACCATTTTCAACAAAAAGATATTCCAGGAACAACAACTCTAAGTAAGAATTCAACAGTTAATTAATGAATATGGAATAAGGGAAACAAGAACTTCAACTAAACATGTAGTGCAATTAACAAATAAGAGCTAGGACGAATAGAGCATGTGAAATAGACTAATGATAATGAAGATAACAAGTTAAGATAGTTAAATTAAGGCATGAAGAAATCTACATCGCTAAAATAGGTAAATCTTCACATTTAGCCCGTGTACACACTTGTCACCTTGCGTACATGGCTTCCACACATCAAAATTATCACAAACAACACCAACCCTAAGGGGTAATTCCCACACACAAAGTTAGGCAAGACACTTACCCCGAAACACGCTAATTAAATCCACTAGAAGGTCTTTCCCTCGATTATCCAACTCTAAACGGCTCGAATCTAGCCAAAACAACTTCATACAATAAATATAAACTATAGGAAGCTAATTCGAATAATAAAGGTGTGATCATTGCAATGAAATAAAAAGTCAACTAAAAAAGTTAATCCGGGCCTGCATCTCGGAACCGACAGAAATTACAAACTTCGAACACCCATTTGATAACGGCTCCAACTATACAAGAATTACTCAAATCCAACCTCAAGTTAGTCTAGGAAGTTTTCACAATTTTTCCCCAAATTTCGAACTCAAATCCCTAATTAGATGATGAAAATGGCAATAGATTCATGAAATATAGACCAATCCAGGTTAGAATCACTTACCCCAACGATTTCCTTGAAAAACTCTTGGAAAGTCACCTCACTCCGAGCTTTGTAGGTCCAAATTATGAAAAATGAGATGAAACCCACGTTTTGAACTTTAAATTCTGCCGAGGACTTATTCTTATTATTCTTCACGATCGTGTGAATTGCTTCACGATAGCGAAGCACAAATTCTCAGGCTGCTAAATTAACACTCCACGACGTTGTACATTTTCCGAATCATACCCGAGGTCCTCGGAACCTCAACCAAGCTTACCAACAAGTTCTAAAACATCAAATGAACTCGCTCGAAGCATCAAATCACATCCAACATTACTAAAACCACGAATCGCGCATCGATTCAAGCCTAATGAACTTATGAACTTCTAACTTCTACATGCGATGCTAAAACCTATCAAATCAACTCCGATTGACCTCGAATATTTCACACAAATCGTAAATGACACAATGGACGTATTCCAACTTCCGAAATCGGGAACCGACCCCGATATCAATAAAGTTAACTCTCGGCCAAACTTTCCAACCTTCTAACTTTCGCCAATTCACGTCGAAATGACCTACAGACCTCCAAATCAACATCCGGACACGCTCCAGGGTCTAAAATAACCATACAGAGCTATTGGAATTGTCAAAACTCCATTTCGGGTTCATCTACACACAAGTCAAACTACGGTTAACTCTTTCAACTTAAACCTCCAACTTAGGGACTATGCGTCCATTTAATTGTGAAACTCACCCGAAACCAAAACCAACCACCCCGACAACTCAAATAACCCAATATAACATATAGGAGGCAATAAATAGGGGATCGAGGCTAAAATACTCAAATCGACCGGCTGGGTTGTTGCATCCTCCCCCTCTTAAGACAAATGTTTGTCCTTGAACGAGTATAGAGACATACCTGAAGTAGTGAAAAGATGAGGATTACGGCTATGCATATCATGCTCGGTCTCCCAAGTTGCCTCCTCGACTGGTTGACCCCTCCACTGAATTTTTATTGAAATGCTATTCTTCGACCTCAACTTTCAGACCTGCCTGTCCAAA
Organism: Nicotiana attenuata; assembly: GCF_001879085.1. NCBI lineage: Eukaryota > Viridiplantae > Streptophyta > Magnoliopsida > Solanales > Solanaceae > Nicotiana > Nicotiana attenuata. The sequence goes on from NW_017670397.1 coordinate 616,046, forward strand.
ATGGCCACCGGCTCCTCAACTTAAGACAAATTGTTGTACAACTGGATTGAGCTGAAATCCAACACATGATATGGATCACCGTGATACTTCTGGAGCATGGAAACATGGAATATTGGATGAAGAGAAGGTGGTAGTGCAAGCTTGTAGGCCAATTCTCCAATCCTCTCAAGAATCTTAAATGGTCCGATATACCCCGGGCTCAGCTTGCCCTTCTTCCCGAACCTCATAACACACTTTATGGGCGAAACCCGGAGCATGATCCGCTCCCCAAATATTCATGCAACGTTGCAAACCTTTTGATCCGCATAACTCTTCTGTCTAGATTGGGTTGTGCGAAGCCGATCTAGAATCAATTTAACCTTTTCCAAAGCTCCTGAACCAAGTATGTACCCAATAGCCTAGCCTCACCTGGATCAAACCAACTCACTGGAGACCTACACCGCCTCCCATACAAAGCCTCATATGGAGCCATCTGAATGCTCGACTAGTAGTTGTTGTTGCAGGCAAACTCCGCAAGCGGCAAGAACTGATCCCAAGAACCCCCAAACTCCATCACACATGTACGGAGCATATCCTCCAATATCTGAATAGTGCACTCGGACTATCCATCTGTTTGAGGGTGAAATGTTGTACTCAACTCCACCCGTGTGCCTAACTCACATTATACGGCCCTCCAGAACCGCAATATTAACTGCGTACTTCGGTCAGAGATGATGGATCCCATCACGTCATGAAGTCTGACAATCTCACGAATATAGACCCGAGCTAACTGCTTTAAAGAATAAGTAGTCACCACTAGAATGAAATGAGCTGACTTGGTCAACCTATCCACAATCACAACTTGGTCCCTAGGAGCAATAACAAAATCCATAGTAACCCGCTCCCATTTCCACTCTGGAATCTCTAGCCTCTGAAGCAATCCACCTAGCTGCTGATGCTCATACCTCACCAGTTGACAATTGAGGCACCGATCTACATACTCTACTATGTCCTTCATTATCCTCCACCAATAGTGCTGCCTCAAGTCTTGGTATATCTTGGCGGCACCCAGATGAATGGAGTATCGCGAATTGTGAGCCTCATGAAGAATCAAATCACGCAATCCATCTACATTGGGCACACATAGCCTACCCTGCATCCGTAACACACCGTCATCTCCAATAGTGACCTCATTGGCATTGTCGTGCTGAACCGTGTCCTTGAGGACAAGCAGATGGGGGTCGTTATGCTGACGCTCTCTAATACGATCCTATAGAGAAGATCCAGAACCCACATAAGTCAAAACCCTACTTGACTCCGAAACATCCTCTCGAAGAAACTTGTTGGCCAAGGCCTGAACATCTAATGCTAATAGCCTCTTCGCTACAGGTTGATATGCTAAACTGCCCAAGCTCTCTACCTTACGACTCAAGGCATCGCCAACCACATTGGCCTTCCCGAGATGATACAAAATAGTGATATCATAGTCCTTAAGCAACTCTAACCATCTCCATTGACGCAAGTTGAGATCCTTCTATTTGAACATATGCTGTAGACTCCGGTGGACGGTGTAGACCTCACAAGGGACACCGTATAAATACGGCCGCCAAATCTTTAAGGCATGAACAATAGATGCGAACTCAAAGTCGTGGACATGATAGTTCTTCTCATGCACCTTTAGTTGTCTACACGCGTAGGCAATCACCCTACCGTCCCACATCAACACCGCGCCGAGTCCAACACGCGATGCACCACTGTACACAGTATAAGACCTGGGCAACACCAAAACTAGGGTTGTAGTCAAGGAAGTCTTGAGCTTTTGAAAGCTCTCCTCATACTTCTCGGTCCACTTGAATAGAGCACCTTTCTGGGTCAATCTGGTCGTAGGTGCAGCAATAGATGAGAAATCCTCTACGAATCGGCGGTAATACCTTGCCAGACAAAGAAAACATCGGATCTTAGTAGCTGAAGACGGTCTAGGCCAACTCTGCACTGTGTCAATCTTCTTCGGATCTACCTTGATCCCCTCACTCGACACTACGTGACCCAAAAACGCAACCGAATCAAGACATAATTCACACTTCAAAATTTTTGCATACAACTTCTTTTCTCTTAAGGTCTGAAGCACGACCCTCAGGTGTTGCTCATAATCCTCCCAGCTCTGGGAGCACACCAAGATGTCGTCAATAAACATAATGATGAATGAGTCGGGATAGGGCTAGAATACACTATTCATCAAGTGCATGAATGTTGCTGGGGTGTTGGTCAGCCCAAATGACATCACAAGGAACTCGCAATGACTATACCAAGTCCCGAAGGCATTCTTCGGAATATTCGGCTCCCGAATCTTCAATTGATAATAGCCTGACCACAAATCAATCTTTGAGAACACTCTGTCACCCTTTAACTGATATAATATGTCATCAAAATGTGGTAATGGATACCTTTTCTTCATTGTAACCTTGTTCAACTGTTAATAATCAATACACATGTGCATCGAACCATCCCTCTTCTTTACAAACAAGACCGGAGCACCCCGATGTGATAAAATAGGCCTAATAAAACCCTTATCAAGCAACTCTTGTAACTACTTCTTTAACTCCTACAGCTCCACTAGGGTCATACGATATGGTGGAATAGAAATGGGCTGGGTGCCAGACAACAGATCAATGCCAAAATCAATATCCCTTTCGGGTAGCAAGCTTGGAAGATCTGCTTGAAACACATCTAAATAGTTCCTCACTACCGGAACTGACTCAACGGTAGGGTATCAACACTGACATCTCTCACAAAGGCTAGATATACCTCACACCCCTTCCCAACCATCTGATGTGCCTTACGGAAAGACACCACCTTGCTAGGAACATAATCCAAAGTACTTTACCACTCGAACCGTGGCAAACCTGGCATAGCCAATGCCACCGTCTTGGCGTGACAATCATGAATAGCATGATAGGGAGACAACCAGTCCATACCCAAGATAACATCAAAATCTACCATACATGGCAATAATAGGTCGGCTATGGTCTGAAAACCACCAAGAACAACTAAACATGATTGATACACAGGGTCAAAAATAATAGAATATCTCACTGACATGGACACACAAATGCTAGAACTCAAGGAATCACATGATATACCCAAATATGGATCAAAGTAAGATGATACATAGGAATAATTGGAGTCTGGATCAAATAAGACTGATGCATCTCTATGACAAACCAAAACAATACCTGTGATGATTGAGTCAGATGCAACCGACTCCATCCTAGTAGGAAGAGCATAACATCTGGCCTGGCCTCTCCCTATAGGGTGACCTCTACCTGCCTGACCTTCACCCCTTGATGGCTGTGCAGGTAGAGCGGCAACTTGTGCGGTAACCATAGTCTGAGAAGCCTGAGGGCCCCGTGGAATACGTTGAGTCTGAATAGTTTGTGGAGGTTCACCCCTCCTAAGTATGGGGAAATCCCTCACCTTATGATGAGTGTCATCACACTTAAAACAAGCTCTCGGAGGATGTGGATGCTGAGATTGGCTCAGGCCTGGTCGGTTGGTCTGACCGCTGAAAGCACCCCATACAGGAGGTGCACTAGATAGAGGCATTGCATAAAGGGCATCCTGAGGCTTGAGAGTAGCCGGAATACCGCTGGAAGCTGGAAGTGATGAATGAACAAGGCGCCTCATATATCCCCTACCAAGATAGGTTGCAACTGGGGCATGGGCACTACTATAAGTGCCAGAATCTTGAGGCCTCTTGGCCTCCATCAACTCTCCCTCCCTGGCCCTCATACCCTCCAATCTACTTGCGATCTCCACAACCTGCTGGTGTCGGATGTCAATATCCAACTCTTCAGCCATGATGAATCTAATATTGTGGTTGAGCCCCTCGATAAATGGATAAATTTGCTCTCCGACTGCGACACTAAAGCTGGTGCATGTCGGGAAAAATCACTGAACCTGACAACATACTCTGATACGATCATAGAAACCTGGAGCAACTGCTCAAACTTTGTGCACCATGCATTCCTAATACTCTGGGAACAAACTCCCTCATGAACATCTCTGAGAACTGAGCCCATGTGAGTGAAGCTGCCTCGATGGGCTGCCCAACTCATACGATCGCCACAACTGGTAAGTCGCTCCCTTAAGTTGGAATGTAGTGAAAGCAACCACACTCGACTCTACAATACCCATAGTACGTAGTATACGGTGGCACCCTCAAGAAAAACCTAGGCATCCTCTGAAGCCAAACTGCTAAAAGTAGGAGGGTGGTACTTCTTGTACCTCTCGAGCCTGAGCTACTCCCTCTTAGAAGCTGCTACCCTAACCTCGGACTGAACTAGGTGAATCGGCTTTACTAGCATGATCTCTGGGACCTATTTAACCTGGACTCACTGCTCTGGGTATGGGCTATGGGAATCTAGGCTCCTTCCCCGGCCTGAGATCTGGCAGGACCAAGTGGAATCTATTACGTCTCGCGTTTTCATACGTTAAAGTTCCATCTTTAGTTAATTGATGTAGACTCGGGGATAAGATTGTCTTAAGGTTTTATAAGTATTTATGCTATTTATAACAAGCGATAAGAAAGTGCCGTGAAGGTTAAAAGGTAAATGAATCAAAGAAGTGAGTTTTGTCGAAGTTTGTCAATATGTGATAGAATACGATCCGAGCTATAATACCCGGTATTTATGGACTAGTACCGTACATGGTACCCCATAACTACGGTAGTAGGGTATATAAAGTGTGTTAAAAGTGAGTAGTATTTTATGTAATTTGAGATAACACTTAATTATGTGGATAGTTGGGTAATTAATGATCTTTATTGGGAGATTAATTAAAATCTTTAGATAATCAAAAAACCCCAACGTGGCAGCACCCCCTTCAAATGTAGTGACTCTTACAAGAGAGTGAAAGGTGGAACATTTAAGAGTGTTATGTGACACCAATGTTGAAATGTGGGCCCACAACCATTAAAGCAAAAGAGCCCTCTAAATTCTAGAAAGGTGTTTATATCAGAGATGTTAGCTACGGTCTTCAACAATAGTTCAAACACAAATTTCATCTTAGCAGCGTGGTATTGTTTGCAATTCTAAGGAAGCCCGGTATAATCTTTCTCAAAAATATTATATAGATTTTCCCCCTATTCCGGTTTTGCCGTCACGTGTTTCATCGCGATTGCCGTGGGTTAGAGGGATTGTCAAGAGAATCGGTTTAGGTATGTTAAGGCTATCCCTTCTTTCTTTTTGGCATGATCCATACGATAAAAACGAAACAAGTAAATGCACACCTTTAATAAAAAACTCTATTCATAGAATTACTAAGGATGCCTATGTTCTTGATTTCCCATGTGAGTTATCATTATATCTCATGTTCATGGGTCTCAGAAAAGTACGTAGTTGATAAAGTTTTCCGAAAGGTATAATAATCTTATAACATTCTAAGAAAATCTTATTAACATATTTCTTATGCATTCCATTCATTTATACACATACATTGACCCATGACCAGATGGCATTATATACGCGTATATTATATTATTTGGGATATGGGAAAAGGTTATGGCTTTATATACGCACCACCAAATGATCAGCTGGTATATGTTGATGATTTTGCCCACAGTGGCTGGGATGATACCATGGAATGCCCTCGGAGGCTTGATGATGTTATGAACACCTATACCCATGCATGACACGACATGTAAATATTTCGGGATTTACAAAACTATTTAGACTTACATGCGGAATTCTTTATACCATGTTTCATCTATATCTTTTATGTACTAATTTTCATGTCTTACATACTCTGTATATTATTTGTACCGATGCCCTATTTACCGGGGCCTGCATTTCATGCCCGTAGGTGCATGTAGACAAGAAGACGGTCCCCCTACTTATGATCCTTGATCAGCGAGAGTTGGTGTGCTTCATTTGATTCGGAGCTGCTTTGGATTTTGGTACGATATGTTTGTATACATATATGGGTATGACGGGGCCCAGTACCATCTTTGTACGGTTGTATATTCTTTTAGAGGTTTGTAGATAGTCATGTATAGTTGGGTAGTATGTAGCCTTGTCGACTTCCATTTTTGGATATGTAGTTGTCTATAGCAACCTTGTCGGCTTGACCTACGTATTTCGCATGTGTATGTATATATGTATTCGGGACAGGTTTCCTCACGTATGGTATTTTTGTAGTTCAGCAGATGTTATTCATGTTTATATCTTAGACGTATGCATAAAGGTGTTCGAAAGGAAGGACCTGGGCACTCATCATGGCCCATGGGTTTGGGTCGTGACAAAAGTGGTATCAGAGCAGTTCTGTCTTAGGGTTGTCTACAGAACGTGTCTAGTAGAGTCTTGTTAATGGGTGTGTTGTGCACCGCACTTAAAGATAGGAGGCTAAAGTGCATATGGGATGTTATCCTCTCTTCTTGTCTTAGATCGTGCGATATAAGAATTCATGTTCCTAACGATATGTCACGTTTTCAGTAATGCCTCAGAAGACTACAGCCGCCAAGAAGGGGAAGTTCGTGGCTGGCGAGGCTACTAGTCGAGCGCCACGAGTTACCAGGGCTCAGGAAGAGTCTCATAGTGAGATTCTATCTCAGACTTCACATACCACACTTTCTCCAAAAGAGCTCCGAGGGGCACCAGCTCCAGCTCCAGCTCTTACCCCTGTACGTCCAGCTCCTTAACCAGATGCACCGGGTCAGGAGATGAGAGATGTTATTCAGCTATTAACTCGATTAGTAGCCGCACAGGCTCGACGTCAAGAGGTAGGAATTGGTCATCTAGATAGATCTGTCAGTGTGAGGGTTCGTGATTTCATTAATTTGGACCCTCTAGTATTCATCGGGACAGATCCAAACGAGGACCCTCAGGTATTTTTTGATAGAATGCAGAGGAATTTGTGGGTAATGAAGGCCACTACGACTTAGTCAGTTGAGCTGTTTCTAATAGACTACAAGATGTTGTAGTTAATTGGTACGAGTCTTGGGAGTTTTCTAGATGTTAGGATGCCCTTCCAGCAGTATGACAGATGTTTATAGAAGCTTTTCTTCATCATTATTTCCACCAGAGCTTAGACGTGCCGAAGTTTATAGGTTCTTGACCCTTCGGCAGGGTAATATGAGTATTCAGGAGTATAACCTTCAATTTGATTCTTTGGCTAGGTATGCTCCCACTATTGTATCTAAGATAGAGGATCGGGTTCACCGGTTTGTGATGGGGTTAGAGCCGCACTTGCTTAACAATTGTATGTCGGACTCACTTTAGTTAGAGATGGATATTTCTCGTATTCAGGCATACGCTCAGGGTGTAGAGAAGCGTAAGCAGAAATAGAAGGCCAATCGTGAGCATGATAGGGCCCAAAATAAGAGAGCGAGGTTTTCGGGTCCTTCTGGTGAGTTTCGAGGTGGTCAGAGACAACAATACCCGAGGTATCCAGCCTAGCCATCGGCTAGCGCACCCCCTCAGTTTGCTAGTAAGAGACTTGATTGTTCCACTTATTCAGGGACTAATCATAATTCCAGGGCCTCAAGTTCTCAGTAGAGGGGCGAGTCAAGTCAGATGAGGCCGCACTTATCGCGATGTGCTCAATATGGTAAGGAACATGCCGGGAAAAGCCGTATGGGGTTGGGTGTTTGTTATACTAGTGGTTATCCAGGCCACGTTATGAGGGATTGTCCGATGAGAGGTGGTGCAAGCATTGCTCAGCCAGCGAGATCTGTAGCTGGTTCATCATCATCAGTACGCCCCCCAAGAAAAGGTTCACAATCACCAATTGATCGTGGTAGAGGCAAAGACGAAGCATCTAGCTTGAGCGGTCGTCAGAATCACATTTATGCGTTAGTAGGACGACAAGATCAAGAATCATCACCCGATGTTTTTGTATGTATATTATCAGTCTCCTTGTATGATGTATATGCACTGATTGACCCCGGTTCCACTTATCATATGTTACTCCGTTGGTTGCTATGATGTTTGGAATATCACCTGTGTTGGTTAAATCTTTTGAGCTGTCTACAACTGTTGGGGACCCAATGATAGCTAGGCAAGTATATAGAGATTGTATAATAGTAGTTTGTAGTTGATCTACAGTAGCGGACCTAATCAAGTGAGCTATGGTAGAATTTGATGTTATAATGGGTATAAATTTGTTGGCTTCTTATCATGCCAACATTGATTGTAGATAAAAGATGGTCTGATTCTAATTTCCAAGGGAGCCTGTTAATGGAAAGGTAATACAACATCGCCGAAAGGTAGTTTTATTTCCTATCTCGAGGCAAGGAAGATGATTATAAAGGGCTATATTTATCACTTAGTTCGGGTTCGGGATGTGGAAGTAGAGTCACAAACCATTCAGTCCATCCCTGTGGTTAATGAGTTTCCCGATGTTTTTCCTGATGAGCTTCCATGTTTTCCGCAGAGCGAGAAATTGAGTTTGCTGTGGACCTACTACCACATACTCAGCATCTATTTCTTCCTATAGAATGACCCCCGCAGAGCTGAAAGAGTGGAAAGAAAAACTAAAGGACTTGCTTGAAAAAGGCTTTAGCAGACCTAGTACATCACCGTGGGGAACACCTGTGTTATTTGTAAGGAAGAAAGATGGTTCTTTACGGATGTATATTGATTATAGACAGTTGAATAAGGTGACGATCAAGAATAAGTACCCGCTCCCGTGGATTGATGATTTATTTGATCAGTTGTAAGGTGCCAAGTGCTTCTCAATGATAGACTTGAGGTTCGGGTACCATCAGGTAAGGGTTAAGGAGAAGGATATTCCGAAGGCAGCATTCAGGACCAGATACAGGCACTTTGAGTTTCGTGTTATGTCATTCGGTTTGACTAATGCCCCAATAGTGTTCATGGATTTGATGAATCGTGTATTCAAACCCTTTCTAGATCTGTTTGTAATTTTATTTATTGATGTGTTCTCGTTTAGAGACCGAGCATGTAGATCATTTGCGTACTGTGCTCAGAGTTCTACAAAAAGGAAAGTTGTATGCAAAATTCTCTAAGTGTGAATTCTGGTTGAGTTCTGTCGCTTTCCTTGGGCATGTCATTTCAAGTGAAGGTATCTGGGTTGATACACAAAAGATTGAGGCAGTAAAGACATGACCTAGACCCACGACACCAACAGAGGTTCATAGCTTTCTCAGTTTGTCAGGTTATTACAGGAGATTTGTAGAGGGATTCTCTTCTCTTTTAGCACCTTTGACAAAGGTGACTCAGAAGGGAGCAAAGTTTCAATGGACTGATGCTTGCGAACGGACTTTCCGGGCATTGAAGGACAGATTAACTTCAGCACAAGTTCTAACACTCCTAGAGGGGACCGATGGTTATGCTATCTATTGTGACGCTTTGGGCGTTGGATTGGGTTGTGTATTGATGCAACATGGTAAGGTTGTAGCTTATGCTTCTAGACAACTAAGAAAGCATGAGTAGAATTACTCAACCCACAATTTAGAATTATCCGCGATGATTCATGCACTAAAGATGTGGAGGCACTACATGTATGGCATACATATTGATATCTATACGGATCATAAGAGCCTCCGATATATCTTCAAGCAAAAGGAATTGAATTTACGTCAAAGAAGATGGTTGGAACTACTTAAACACTATGACGTTGATATTTTATACCATCCGGGGAAGGCGAACATAGTAGCCGATGCCCTCAGCCATAGATCTATGGGTAGCCTGTCATATTTACAGCCAGAGATGAGGGGAATAGCCCATGAGATTCATCAGCTAGCTAGTCTTGGAGTTCGGTTACTAGACTCAGGTGATATTGTAATTACTATTCAAGATACAGCAACATCCTCTTTAGTAACTGAAGTGAAGGAATGCCAGTATGAGGAACATGTGTTAGTTCATTATAATGATACAACCCATTATTAGGAGAAGACACCGTTTGAGATTATAGAAGATGGGGTCCTTAGATATCGAGGACGATTATGTGTCCCTAATGTTGCAGGGTTGCGTCTTGTTATTCTATCCATCCATGAGAAACAAAGATGTATCATGATATCAGGGAAGTATATTGGTGGGACGGAATGAAAAAGGATATAACGGAGATTTTGTTGCTCAGTGCCCTAACTATTAGCATGTTAAGATTAGGCATAAAAAACCCAGTGGATTATTGCAGGCTATAGAGATTCCGACTTAAGAGTAGGATGTAATCAATATGGATTTCATCGTAGGTTTACCTCGTACCCGCGTAAGTTCAATTCTATATGGGTGATTGTTGATAGACTTACAAAATCAGCCCACTTTCTGCCTGTTAGGACTACATATTCCGCAGAGGATTATGCAAGGCATTACATTAAGGAGATAGTACGAATTCATGGTGTCCTTATATCTACTATCTCAGATAGACGAGCTCAATTTATAGCTAATTTCTGGTGGTCCTTCCAAAAAGGATTGGGGACTCAGGTAAGTCTTAGTATAGCATTTCATCCCCCGACAGACGGACAGGTTGTGCGTACTATTCAGACACTTGAGGATATGTTACGGTCTTGTGTGATAGACTTCATGGGTAGCTGGGATGATCATCTGCCGCTTATTTAGATTGCGCATAATAAAAGCTATCATTCCAGTATTCAGATGGATCCATACGAAGCTCTTTACAGACGGAAATTTAGATCGCCCATAGGATGGTTCGATGTTGGGGAAACTAGGTTAGTAGGACCAGAATTGGTACAACAGGCAATCGAGAAGATTAAGATTATACAGGAAAGGCTATTAGCTGCTCAAAGTCGTCACAAGTCTTATGCGGATAATCGACGATAAGACTTGGAGTTTCTGGTTGACGATTGGGTAATCCTAAAGGTATTACCGATGAAATGCGTTGGTTTGGTAAGAATGGAAAACTTAGCCCTCGATACATTGGACCATATAAGTTCATACGTAAGGTAGGCCAGGTAGCATATGAGTTATACTTGCCTTCTGACTTGGAATCTGTACATCTAGTCTTTCATGTGTCTATACTCCATAAATGTATTGGAGATCCGTCCAGAGTTGTGTCAGTTGATGATGTTCAAATCATAGAATAACTATCATATGAGGAAACTCCCATTGCTATATTAGACAGACAAGTTCAAAGATTGAGGACTAAAGACATAGTTTCAGTGAAACTACTTTGGAGAAAAAATAATGTAGAAGGAATGACTTGGGAAGCCGAAGAAGACATGAAGTCTACGTATCCTCACTTATTTCCTCTTCCAGAGAAGGATCCGATTGAGACATCACAGCCTTAAGGTACGTGTATGGATTCTTGTATTAGTTATTATTATTGGTCGTGTGAGGCCGTCGTCTTGAGCGAAAATGTGACAATGTGTGGTGTTGAATTATTTAGTTCACTACATGAAGGATTGATAAAAGTACTGCTACACAGGCGACTCAACCAAAATTTATATGGATCACGAGAAGTTATACATTCAAAGGAAGAATGTTTAAGGGGGGGAAGGATGTTACGTCTCGCATTTTCGTACGTTAAAGTTCCGTCTTCAGTTAATCAATATAGACTTGGGGATGAGATTATCTTGAGGCTATAAGTATTTATGCTATTTATAATAAGCGATAAAAAAGTGTCGTGAAGGTTAAAGGTAAACGAATCAAAGAAAGTGTGTTTTGTCGAAGTTTGTCAATATGGGATAGAATACGGTCTGAGCTATAATACCCGGTATTTATGGACTAGTGTCATACAAGGTACCGCATAACCACGGTAGTAGGGTACATAAATTGTGTTAAAAGTGAGTAGTATTTTAAGTAATTTGAGTTAATTCTTAATTATGTGGATAATTGGGTAATTAATGATTTCTAATGGGAGATTAATAAAAATCTTTGTATAATCAAAAACCCCAACGTGGAAGCACCCCCTTCCCATGTAATGACTCTTACAAGAGAGTGCAAGGTAGCACATTTAACGGTGTTATGTGACACCAAACTTGAAATGTGAGGCCCACACCCATTAAAGCATAAGACACCTCTAAATTTAAGAAAAGTGCTTATATCAAAGATGCTAGCTACAGTTTTCAATAATAGTTCAAACACAAATTTCAGCTTAGCAGCGTGATATTTTTTTTTACAATTCTAAGGAAGCCCGGTATAATATTTCTCAAGAATATCATACGGATTTTTTCCTACTCCGGTCTTGCCGTCATGTGTTTTGTCGTGATTGTCGTGGGTTAGAGGGATTGTCAAGAGAATCGGTTGAGGTATGTTAAGGCTATCCCTTCTTTCTTTTTGGCATGATCCATACGATACAAACAAAACGAGTAAATGCACACCTTTCGTAAACGACTCTATTCATAAAATTAATAAGGATGCCTATGTTCTTGATTTCCCATGTGAATTATCGTTATATCTCTGTTCATGGGTCTCAGAAAAATATGTAGTTGATAAAGTTATCCGAAAGGTATAATAATCTTATAACAATCCGAGAAAATCTTACTAATGTATTTCTTATGCATTTCCTTCATTTATGCAATACATTGACCCATGACCAGATGGCGTTCTATTCGAGTATATTATATGTATTTGGGATATAGGAAAAGGTTACGGCGGTATATATGAACCACCACCTGATCAACTAGTATATGTTGATGATTTTGCCCATACTGGCCGAGATGATATGATGGGATTGCCCTCAAAGGCTTGATGATGTTATGTACACCTATACCTACGCATGACACGACATTTATACGTACGCGCATGACATTATAAATATTTCAGGATTTACGAAGATATTTAGACTTACATGCGGAATTGTTTATTCCATGTTTAATCTATGTCTTTTATGTACTGTTTTTCATGCCTTACATACTCAGTACATTATTCGTACTGATGCCCTATTTCCCGGGGCCTGCGTTTCATGCGCGTAGGTGCAGGTAGACAAGCAGACGGTCCCCCTTCTTAGGATCCTTGATCAGCGAGAGTTGGTGTGCTCCATTTGATCCGGAGCTGCTTTGGATTTTGGTACGATATGTTTGTATACATATATGGGTATGACGGGGCTCAGTCCCATCCTTGTACAGTTGTATATTGTGTTAGAGGTCTGTAGACGGTCATGTATATTTAGGTAGTAAGTGGCGTTGTCGGCTTCGAGTTTTGGATATGTAGTTGTCTATAGCAACCTTGTGGGTTTGCCCTACGTATTTCGCACGTGTATGTATATATGTCTTTTGGACAGGTTTCCTCACGTATGGTATTCTCGTACTTCAGCAGATGTTATTCATATTTATATCTTAGACGCATGCTTAAGGATGTTCCACAGGTACGACTCGGGCACTCGTCATGGCCCATGGGTTTGGGTCGTGACAGAATCAACCCCGCCTGAGCTAGAGTGTCAAACATGCTCAGAAACTGGGCAAGAGCCTCCTGAAGTGCAGGGGTAATAACAGGTGTCTCAGGTGCCTGCTCTCCAACTGGAGCTACTAGTTACTCCTCTGTAGTAGGTCGTGTAGGTGCTTTGGCTGCACCACGTGGCCATCCTCGGCCTCTGCTACGGCCCCGGCCTCTCGCGAATCTAGTAGTGGTGCGGGTGTTCGATCATCAGATCTGGTTGTGCGTGTCCTCACCATTTGTGATAGAATAGAAAGATAGATATTTAGAATTTTGAAGTAAACAAATTCGCACGACAAGGAATCTAAGAAAGTAATACTTTTTCTAACAATTCCATAGCCTTCCGAAGATAAGTATAGACGTCTCCGTACCAATCCGCGAGACTCTACTAAACCTGTTTGTGACTCATAACACCTATGAATCTAGACTCTGATACCAACTTGTCATGACCCCAATTTCCCTCCATAGAATGTTGTGATGACACCTAATCTCCAAAACTAGGTAAGCTTAACAAAAAATGTCGAAAATAATTGAAAAGAAAAATAACTCTAAAATCATCAACAATGTAACATAAAGAAACTCTGCAACTCAATATATACAATTTTCCAAAACCCAGTGAATACAAGTCACAAGCTTTAAATAGTAGTACCGAATAATCCTATACACCAGTGTCTATAAAAGTATAATGAAAATATAATTGTCTAGAGCCTACGGACACTGACAGGTATACCTTGAAGTCTCCGCAACTGAGCCTTGCATTTGGTTTTGAAAAATCATTTTTCCTGTAATAGCTTCCCGCGTTTTAGCCAACCTTATCACGCCACGTGGCTTCTAGTAGTTCCCCTACTAGCCACGTGTATCAAGCCCACCTTATCTCACCGCATACGACTCAACCCCAAAACCTTACACTACATTGATAAGTGGAGATTTTGACTACTTATTAGCACCTTTTTGCATTTGTTTTATTTTGAAAGTATTGATTTGTGCCCAAAACTAATGAAACTGTGCAAATTGCAAGAATGTAGAAAGTTTAGTCTCCCATGATGAAATCCGACTAAAAAAGGAGCGTTCCGAATTACAAGGATATAAAGGGTGCAGAAGCAAAGAAGTGCGGTCTGCAGAAGGATTTCTGCGGCCGAAGAAAGTGTGGACCACAGAATTCCATCTACGCCTGCAGACCAAGTAAAAGCACCCAGCAAAACTTTGGCCTATGTGCAGACCGCACATGAATTGTGCGACCGTAGAACAAGGTTCGCACTGATAAATGATTCAAAGTTCAGAGAGTGTGCAAAAGACCAAGACTTGAAGCCTTTCTGAAGTGCGAACCACACAAGAATTGTGTGGCCGCAGAAGATGCTTTGTAGCCCCAATTCAAAAATGTGTGGTTACAGAATCCAAACTCCTACCAACTGAAGAAATTTGCGGACCGCACATGGAATTGTGCTGCCGCATAACCTCCCGAGGGGCATTTTTGTCAGCGAATTTTGGGCCACTATAAATAGACAAGTTTCACATTTTTAAGTCAAGTTTTGAAGTTTGAGTTGCTGTAGACGTTACATCTAATTTTAGGAAGTTTGTGATTATTTTAGTGATGAAACTTTATGTTTTATCATTTTAATCTTTGATTATGAGTTTAATTAGCATTTCTTCGTTATTTTCTTCAATTGCTATTATGAGTAGCTAGATTCATACTAGGGTTGTGATCCAACCCTATTGTGTAAACTATATGGGTTTTAATTTAATGCTTGTTTATGAGTGGATGTTGATTATTTATCTTATTTCATGCTTCAATTTTAGAACTAATGGTCGCAAACATTGATTCATGCCTTTTTGACTTAGTCTCTACTTGGGAAAGAGGGACCTAGTCTAGGATAACTTGGCTAAGAAAGAATTCGGCTAATTGAGAGTTTGATTGGCCTAATTAAAGGGTTAAAACTCGAGATTGTAAGAGCACTACTTGAGCTTATATCAACTATTTTTTTGATACCCATTTGGACATGAGAAAGCCAAATTCTGAAACATATTTGTAGCCAACATAGCTTAATATGAAAAGCCTGTGACTCTGTCTAACTGTTACTCTAGTCTATGAAGCCTCTAATGAAGCACCGAAAATACAGACTATCTGAAAATACTGAAGACTGTAAGGTAATGATACTGCCCCGAAATAACTGGGGATCACCAAATAGCTGATACGAGAATCCTAGCGCTCTGAATCGTCAACCTGTAAATCATTACCTGCATCGGGAGATGCAGGCCCCGGGCAAAAGGGACCTGTCATACCCTATATATTAATAAGGGCATATAAGTCTTTAACTAAAGTGTTAAAAAACAAAAAAAAAACAAATAATAATAGGACAATGGGCAAAAGCCCATAAGAATTAGAAACGGGAAAACAAAAGGGAAAAAAGGGAAAAGTTGCTGCTAAGCAACAAAAGCTAAAAGCAAAGGAAGAAAGAAAAAAAAACGATGGAGGAGGAAACAAAGGAGAAGAAGAAGAAGAAAGAGGCTAGAGCCAAACCTTGAGAAATTTTAAAAACGCATTGGTTCTTACAGGTAATACTCGAATTTCTTATCTGGGTTCCTTTCTTCTGGTAGTTATTTTTTTTATCTCAGTTCATATATTATAAGGGTTTCACAAGGTATAAAAAATTAAATACCAAGAAGAGTTATTCTGGGCAAGTTATGCAATTGGAAATTGGTCAATGTAACTGTAGGATAAATTCACTTGGAAAAAGAAGGGTATTGATGTATTTGTACTTACACTAGTCTCATTATATATGATCATTGTTAGGTGTAAATCAAGTTAGGGTGCAAGGATTGAGTTTTGGTGTAACTGTATTGCAATGACAATATCGGATTTGGGTTTGAATGTTGTAAGTCTAGTATTGAGTACAAAAGATAAGTACCAATTAAGAAGGGAAATTATGGACAATAAGGTTATTTCAGTTTCAATTTATGCACATGATTAAGGAAATTGAACAGTAAAGGGAATAAACTATATAAATACCTTTTTATTTACAAGATTTTGGACTAATTTAAATTACTCATAGTATGGGGTAAATATAATTTGGCGAATTGATGATAAAATATAAAACTCGGAGGATTGGGTATTCTAAATTAATGATGGATTTAGCCAAAATGAGGCAATTAACACAAGATTGGTATTGATGTGATTATAGATTGATTGAAGAAAGTCGTACAGATCGCTCGAGGCGACGAGTTTGGTACTTCGACACGAGTACTGTGAGTAGTAATCTTACCACAATTTGTGTTTTCATAACCTGCGTAGATTATATATGATTTTGAAAATTAATATATTACCGATGCTTTGAAATTTGCATGCAGGACAAGTCCTTTACTTGATATGATACCGAACAGTTTACTTGAGATGTTTACCGATTAATCAAAATATTTTCACCGTTACTAGATATGTTTTACTGTTACTTGAGATGATACAGTTATTTGAAGTATTCTCATTGTTACTAGACATGTTTTAATTTTACTTGAGACATGATTACTGTTACCGAAATAAAATTACAAGATTTGATAAGGAATGATATGCCCTTTATTATTTTGATAATGCTTTTGTACCAGTATTTACTATTTACAAGAAAGAGTATAAATGGGAGGAGACTTTGAAGGATCCCGTAGCTAACGGCGGGTTCGTTAGACCTGGTGCACCTTGTATTTACCGATTACAGAGTACACTTATAGCCCTCGCTAGAGGAAAGGTAGAACTAGCATACCGTTTCCGATTTCCCTCGAGTAGGGACTACCGTTATATTTGACTTCTTGCGAAGAAGTCCACAGTTATACCGATTACATGATCCGTTCATTGAAACCTCCCTAAATATGAATATTGATATTATACAGTGGTTACCGAGCTTATTACTGAATTGTATTTGTATTATACTACAAGAAAAGTATGATGAGACTGAAAATTATTTATTGTTTCTGAAAGGGCATTTTTATGTTGTTTTCTGTTTGATATACTAGCATGTTTTCTCACTTGTCCCCAAATTAAAAACGGTTGTAGTTAAGTGTTATTACTCACTGAGCTAGCGACTCATTCTGCGCTAATTTTTTTACCGAGACAACAGTTGACACAGGCGAGGATTTCGTTAATTAGAGCGCACAGGTTGAGAATTCTTGGTGAGCCACGCACTTGTTCGCGTGGGCGGAGATTTTTATCACATGTTATGGTCTTTTCTTTGAATTCTTAGAGTCGCTCCATAGTCATTCTTTTAGTGTCATGAGTATTATTTTGCTATTAGTCTTATGTCGTGTACCGTTCTTTATTATCAAAGTCGGAGATAAATTAGTATTCCTGGTTGTTAGTGGGTTGATTAGTAATGGTGAAGACTATTTTGGTTAATTGACAAGTGGTCGATTGTTTGAATTACTATTAGGATATTTGGTTGCTGATTTGAGATAGGGAAAATTTTTGGGATAGTCCAAAAACAGAGGAAACACTGTCCGATTTTCTGTAAAATACCGATGAGGCTTACTTGGGGGCACTTGCTCCTAGGTGCCGGTCACGATCCTAAATTGGGTCGTGACAGGACCTCAGTACATTTGAATTGCACTGGTATGTAAAGCAACTGAAAGAAGAATTATAAATGCTGAAACTGAAATTAAGCTGATAATGAGAATTGATAATTGGTACTGAAATGATAACTATTGAAACAGAAACTGAAACGATAGCTGGTAACTGATAACTAATAACAGAACTGATAACTGAAAAGATAATTGATAACTGATAACTTAATAAAGGAAGTAAGGATATGAATACTCCCACTTTTGAATGATGAACAACCTATTTATCTGAATAAGCTACGGCCTCGGGCCCAATATATATGTGCACAAGCTACGACCTCAGGCCCAAGTATACGTATACATAACTACGGCCTCAGGCCCAAAAATGCATAAAGAATAAACTACAGCCTCAGTCCCAAGCATGCATAAAGCATATAAACTATGGCCTTAGGCCCAAGTATGCATAAAGCATATAAACTACGGCCTCAGGCCCAAATACAGGTGTTCAACATTTAGGAACTGAGAATCAAACTGCAATGCATGATTGTGGAATACTGAATCATATTGAGTTACATGATACTGGAATACTGGATCACACGGAGTCACATAATACTGGAATACTGAATAGGACTAGACTGAGACATGTATTCTTGAACTGATTATGAATACTGAAACTTCAACTGTTTATGGCATACTGAGTAGTCTATACTAAGACTCGGGGGAATCAAACCCAAGTCTATATTGAATACGCACTGAGCTCACAACGTTCAGAATGAAAGTCATGAACGAGTTATGAAGCTAGAGAATTGAAGTTCTGCAACTATTCAAGGAGTTAGGCTTAACTATATTTTCTGAGGCAATTAGTAACGTTATAAAAGAAACGTAGTGTAGGGAGAATCATTAAAATTTCCAAACATAGAGAGTTAGCCTCACATACCTTAACTTCCTGCTTTTGAGCATAATACAACATTCGCCAACCCTTTCAACTTTAATCTATATCAATACAAGTCAAAGGGATTCCAAATTAGCAACAATAGTCATGTTTTGGTCCCTTAGGCATTTTATCAAACGCTTGGTGAGTATAAAGCTTCATAATCCCTATTAATGGTGTTTCTACACCCAATAACTCATTCTCTTGCTCCTAGATAAATTCTAAAGTCTCAAATGATTATAATCAACATTGTTCTTTATCTCCCATAAGGTAAACAATACCCTTAACCAATAATCAACAATCAACACACCAAACCTATAATCGTTCATACTTTTCTATCAAAACCCATCAACTCAAATCTCATGAACTAGGGTCTATAATTTTTAAACCAATCCTAGAATCAATTAGAGGGTGAAGATATTACCTTTTTGATGTTCAATCTTCTTGAATTTGAGTTCTAGGGTTTCTTCTCTCAACAATGGTGTCTCCATCGAATGTCTAATGATATGGAGGGTTTACCCATGTTAATAGGATGTTGGGGAATTGAAATAAACATAGAATCACCATGAGAACTTATCTTGGGTGGTGGAGGGACCCTTAAGGGGTTGGGTTTTTGAGAGCTTTCCCTTCTAGGGCAAGTTTTTATGTTTTGGGGCTGTGGGGGACGAAATAGGGCTAAAAAAAATGACTTTCCAAGTCATCCACCGCGTCCTGGTTGGCACGGCCGGGGTCACGACCGCGGTAAATCACTGGAACACTGCCTCGCCACCGCGGTTGCGGTAAAACGCGGTGGACCGCGGTGGTTGCATACCATTCTGTAAAACGGGAATAACGTTTTGCACAGAGCTCCATTTGGGCTCCATAATATATTGTTGGAAAGATATTTCAAAGGCCTACAACTTTCATCCTTTGTCTTTTCCCAAATTCCTTACACATTTTCACTAAAACCTACTGGGACACAGACCTTCTGCAAACTTAGTCAATTTTATCAAATCTTATGCACCTCACTGTCCATCTTGATTTTTAAACAACTATTTTCACCCATAATCATTCCGATAGGACTTCATATGTCCAAAATATAACCTTACTACTCCTTGAACTCATTCATACCTAATCCGAATGTGCGGGATATTACAATAGTCATCGCATAATCCCCTTGGAATTTTTGTAACGGGCAGTTCTGCGGTACATTATGCGATCGCAGAACAGGTATGCGGATCGCATTTCTGTCGCATACCCAGACAGTGTGGTCATGTTTTGGGGCCATTTTTGCGGTCCATTCTGCGGGCCGCATGTCCATTATGCGATCGCATATGCGATCGCAGATCGTGTCGGGGCTCCTATTTTTTAACTTTTAAAACCCGACACCATTCCATTAAAAACACCCTATTAGACCATTTTTCTGATATTTCACTGCATATAGAGTGAGAGAGGAAGTTCTAGAGAGAGAGGGAGTGACCTTCATCAAGTCCCCACTCAATCCTTGCCCCAAATCCTTGAAGATTGTCAAGTGAAATTACTAGGTCTTCACCCTAAGAGGTAAGAACTTGTAACCTCATCTATAATTTCGAAATTTCTATTAAAATAAGTGATATCAAGTGGGTTCATGGGTATAAGGGCTGATAATCTTGCATGCATAAAAGATAATGGGATATGGGGAGGTTGTGAACCAAAAAAAGCAATTGTGGTTTAGGATGATGAAAAATCTCTCACAAAAGGGTCCTAAAATCACTGTGCACACTTTGTGCTTGATAATTTACTTAAATGAGCTAGAATCTTATTCATGCCTCTAATTCTTGGTTCAAATCGAAATTTTCATAAAATAAATCGAAGTTGCTAGGAAATTCCGGAATTTATTATAAGGATTTAAGGAAAGCTCCATTGAGGTATGTATGGCTAAAACTCCCTCCTCTTAGAAATTGAGCTTCCATGGTGCCCTTGAAAATGTTGTAAGTTCGAAATTTGATTGATGTATTACTTGTTATATTAAATGAATTGATGTTGTGAAGGTGTATGTAGAAGGTGCTTCTTCATGTGCTTAATGTGTTATTCCTTGAAAATTGAGGATGTGTGGAGATCATGATCTATGTGCTAAATGCCTAAATGTCAAGTCAATGTTACATTGGGACTAATATGCCGAACTAGATGAGTTCCTCTCTATGCTTATAACTTAAATTGCTTTTGTATGTGCCTATGATCTTAAATGGCAAGGTAAATGTTGAAAACGGGAACAATGTAAAATGTGAGTTAGGGAATGTGGTAATTGTGGCCCCAAGCGCCGATTAACTAATACGTGTGAAACCAAAGATTGAAGTGAGAATGAAATAATGGTAACGTCTCGGGGAGACGGCTTAGCCGATCGGGCCATGATCGGATGCCATGTTATACACACATGGTGGTAATGTATTGATAATTGAAACTGGAAAGTGAGAATGAAATAATGGTAACATCTCGGGGAGACGGCTTAGCCGATCGGGCCATGATTGCACTCCGCTCAAGGAAGCGGTGGTAGTGTGGATGATGATGTAACACTATGGAACGCCCCAATCTAAAATTTCAGGAACTATGTGAAAACTATGTGAACCTCTTATGTTGTTGTTGTGGTGCTTATTTGAAGTTTTGTAGTCCTTATGATTTCTTTTTACTCTTGTATGGTTGTTCTTTCTAACGGGATGGTGTTTAGTTATACAAACTAGTACTATTTCATGGTACTAACGCCTCTTTTGTTGGGGGCGCTACATTTTTTAATGAATGTAGGTGGCTCCATAGAGGATAGTGCTGATCGCGCGTAGCGGAGAATCCTCCTCTTAAAGTCTTGGTGAGGCCCTTTCTCCTTCAAGGGGTTATGTTGTACACCATTTGTTATAGATATCCACTTTTGAGGTATAGTCGGGGCCTTCTTAACGGCGTTGTTATCATTGTCTTTTGTATCCTTAGAGGCTCCGTAGACGTTTGTGTGGGTTATGTACGCACGTTGGATGGGTCCGTGAATTATGTTGTAATTATAAACTCTTGCTTTCTTCTAAACTATAGCTGTACGAAATCTTGGAAACCTAACTACAGTTTAAGGTTGTGTTATAAAATGAACTATCAATGTTGAATGTACAACCCCTCATATTGTATAATTAAACGGAAACTGGATCCCTTAATCACATTGAGTTGGGTAGAAAGTGTTTGATAAGGCTTGCTCAGTTGGGTTCACTCGATTGAGCGCCGGTCGCGCCTCCCGAGGTTGGGGCGTGACAGGTTCCAGTTCTGTGGCTGCATAAATTTGGGTTGCGGCCGCACTCCTTCAACTTCTGTAGACCGCACATTTATGAGTGAGGTCGCACTCTTGCTTCTGCGGCTGCACAATTATAGTGTGGTCCACACGTCTTGACCTTGGGCTTTGGCATTGTGGGACTTTTGCGGACCGCACATTTCTGAGTGCGGCCGCGCTCTTGATTACGCAGCCGTACAAAAATGATGCGGTCCACATTTCTGCTTGACCTTAAAATGTCATCTCTCTAAACTTTATCTTCTGAAGCCACACCAGAATTGTGCGGTCCGCACTTTGCAGAGCATTTCTTGTCAGAGGCTTTCTTCATGATCTGCGGCCGCACTTAATATTGTACGTTCCGCACAGTGCCCTTTTAGCCTTGTTTTTGTCCTTATCCAAAATTACTCCTTCTTGAGTTGATTTTCATCTCTTTAGCTCATATTCTAACACTCTTGCAAGCAAGCATATTTCATTAGTTTTCGGGAATACCTTTATGCAATTTTTAGCTAAAACGAAAGTAAAAGAGTGCAAATAAGTAGTCAAAATTACTACTTATCATTAACTCCCTGAGGAAATCGATCCCGACTCTTGTTGGGTATTATTCTTCCAATGACAATTTCTACTCACTGTTGTGTGCGGATTGGATATGGATCAATTTTCGGCACTGCTGTCGGCGAGTTAAAACGGTGTTAGCTATATATTTTGGTTTGTTTTTGGAATATCTTCTTTTCCTTCCATGTTACTAACTTGTGTGAGAAATTTAAGGTACAATCAAGGTGGCAAACAATGATCTCAGAAATGTGCCTTTGGGTGATGTGGACGGAAAGGATGAGCAAGTCAAGGAGGTACCTCTTGAACCTCAAGCCAATCGAAGAGGCCGGGTGTCTCATGACAATGTGCCCGCTCCACCCCCACCCCACCACGAGCGGCTGCACACCGAATATTGCCCAATGAAGGTTATGCTAGTGCAATAGTCCCTCCCCAAATTGGGGCGGGAAACTTCCAAATTACCAATGTGATGCTCACTTTGCTTGAGCAATGGGGATTCTTCATCGCTGCTCCAACACAAAATGCTTTTAAACATTTGAAGGGGTTTATGGACATTTGTTGGGGGAACAAGCAAACAAATGTCTCCGAGGATGCATAGCTAAGGCTTTATCCCTTCTCTCTATAGGGGAAATCTTTAGATTGGTTGGAACGATTGCTGAACCATTCAATTAACACTTGGGATGAATTGGCGGAAACATTCATTACTAAGTTCTTATCTCCTGGATACATGGCTACACTTTGGGATGACATTTTGGCAATCGAGCAAGAGCCGAATGAACCACTATACAACATATGGGAGCGCTATAGAACAATGGTTAAGGAATGTCCCAACAACAATATGACGGAAAACATGATTCAACAAACCTTCTATCATGGGGTTAACACAACCAACAATGTGTAGTGAATAAACTTGCCGGTGGATTTTGTGACTAAGCCTTATGCGAAGGCGTGTGAGATTTTGGATGAGCTGGCGGAAACGTCATCGGCTTGGCAATATCAGGCCAATGTTCCACAAGGTGAACCGAATAATCTACCTTTACAAAGAATTGCAAGACCATATGCAAGTTATTGCCGAATTGACAACCACCATGACTCAACTAGAAAAGGACCAACTTAGTCAAGTGCAAGCTCCTAAGCAAGTCAATGCTACGGAAGGGGTGAACATGATGGTAAACAAGAGGAGGACCAAGGGTCCACAAGTTGAAACTCGAGTGGAGAACTATGTGCAAGAAGATAGTGGTTTTGAGCAAGATGATTCCTATTATCAACAAGAAGAAGAAGTGCCACATGTGAAAAAATTTCAAGGGAAAAGAAATAATTTCCAAGGCCCAAGCCAACAATAATGGCGACCTCAAAACAATCAAGGCAATTAGAATTCTAACAATCAAGGAAATTGGAGTGGTGGCAACAATCAAAGGAATTGGCATAACAACAACAATCAAGAAAACTAGAGTGGAAACAACCAAGGAAATTGGGGAGGTAACAATAAAGGCGAATGGAACAACAATCAAGGCAACCAGGGGTCAGGTTTTCAAAGGCCCTAATGTATCAACAACCAAGCAACCCACCTGCTTATCCTTCCCATGGTTCATGTTCTTCAAACAATGAGATGGGGCGTATTGAGACTATGTTCAAGCAAATGATGGAAACAAAAGTCGATTGGATGCTCAACTTGCCTCACACAACATATCAATCCGCAACCTAGAAGTTCAAATGGGGAAAATCTCTCAAGATTTAAATTCTTGCCCTAACGGGGCACTACTAAGTGACACGATGGTAAACCCAAAGGGTGGTAACAACCCGGGACATGTTATGGCAGTTATCACAAGAAGGTGGAAGAGGTGGGAATGTACCCACCTCAAGTGGAAGGGAACTTGTCGATGATGATCAAGTGATGCAAGAAGAAGAGATCCTGAAATATGGTGCAACCTAATGATGAAGTTTGGATGGGTATTGATAATTGTGTGGAAGAGACTCAAGAGGAGGTGAACCCGTCTAGGGAACACATTATTGACATACCGCAACCGATAGTGCGAAAGGCTAAGGCACCATTACCTAAGCCTCCACCTCCATACCCTCAAAGACTTGCCAAGCAAAATGGAGAGAATCGGTTTAAGAAGTTCATTTAAATGATGAAGAGTCTCTCAATCAATGTTCCATTAGTTTAAGCTTTGAAACAAATGGCCGGTTATGTAAAACTAATGAAGGATCTTGTGACAAAGAAGCGGTCAATGAATTTTGAAACCATGAAAGTCACTAATCAAGTGAGTGCAATTGTAAATTCAATGGCTCCTAAGTTGGAGGATCCCGATGCTTTCACGATTCCTTGTACAATTGGTAGTGCCGAGGTTGCTAAAGCTCTTTGTGATCTTGGGGAAATTATTAATTTGATGCCCTATTAGGTGTTCAAGACTTTGAGAATTGGGCAACCAAGACCCACCTCTATGAGATTGCAAATGGCTGATCGTACTATTCGGTTTTCAAGAGGAAGAAGGCTATTGAGTGGACCTTGGCAGATATTCGGGGAATAAGCCCTGCATTTTGCATACATAAGATCCAATTGTTGGATGGCCCCAAGCAATCTATTTAACATCAAAGGAGACTCAATAAGGCTATTCAAAAAGTTGCCAAAAAGGAGATTATCAAGTGGTTGGATGCTGAGGTTGTCTACCCCATCTCCGATAATTTGTGGACTTCTCCGGTTCAATGTGTCCCAAAGAAGGGAGGCGAGGCATGACGGCGGTCACCAATAACAAGAATGAATTGATTCCTACAAGAACGATGACTGGTTGGAGGGTGTGTATGGACTATCAAAAGCTTAACAAAGTGAAAAGCAAAGATCACTTTCCACTTCCTTTCTTAGA
This sequence comes from Nicotiana attenuata, assembly GCF_001879085.1. Classification (NCBI taxonomy): domain Eukaryota; kingdom Viridiplantae; phylum Streptophyta; class Magnoliopsida; order Solanales; family Solanaceae; genus Nicotiana; species Nicotiana attenuata. Next base: position 641,513 of record NW_017670397.1, read on the forward strand.
TCAAATGCTCGATAGAGTGGCCGGTCGTGATTTCTGTTGATTTCTTGATGGGTACTCGGGCTACAACGAAATTCTCATTTCTCCGGAAGATCAAGAGAAAATGACCTTTACATGTCCCTATGGTACTTTCGCTTTCAAGTGGATGCCATTTGGGTTGTGCAATGCACCGGCGTCTTTTCAAAGGTATATGATGGCTATTTTCACGGACATGGTGGAGTACTAACTTGAAGTTTTCATGGATGACTTCTTGGTGGTTGGAGATTCTTTTGATGATTGTCTTGCAAATTCGAACAAAGTGTTGGCTAGATGTGAAGATATACATTTGGTGCTCAATTGGGAGAAATGACATTTCATGGTTGAGGAAGGCATTGTCCTTTGCCAGAAAATATCAAAGAATGAAATTGAAGTTGACAAGGAAAAGATTGAGGTGATTTCTAAACTCTCACCTCCAAATTCGGTGAAGGGTGTTCGAAGTTTCTTAGGCCACACGGGTTTTTACCGGTGCTTTATGAAAGATTTATCCAAGGTGGCGAACCCATTGTGCAAGCTTCTTGAGAAGGATTCTAAGTTTAACTTCAATGTTGATTGCATGAGAGCTTTTGAATTGTTGAAGCTCAAGTTGACAACTACTCCCATCATCACCGCTCCAAATTGGAGTGTACCTTTTGAACTCATGTGTGATGCAAGTGATGTGGCGGTTGGGGTTGTTTTGGGGCAATATATCAACAAAAATTTTCATCCAGACTACTATGCTAGAAAGACCATGAATAGTTCCCAAGAAAGCTGTACCATTACGGAGAAAGAGCTCCTTGCCATTGTGTTTTCAATTTAGAAGTTATGCCTGTACTTGATGGGTTCTAAAGTCATTGTCCACACGGATCATGCGGCACATTATTATCTCATGAGCAAAAAGGACTCCAAAGCTCGGTTGATGAGATAGGCGCTCTTGTTGCAAGAGTTTGATATTGACATCCAAGATAGAAAAGGTAGTGAAAACCAAGTGTCGGACCACTTGTCTCGTTTGGAGGAGGAGGGGAGGCCACATGATGGCCTCGAAATCAATGTCTCCTTCCCCGATGAGCAACTCTTCGCAATTTCAATGAAAGCGGTGTCATGGTTTGCGGATCTATAAAATTTTCTTGTGTGTGGAATCATTCCGAGTTCTCTTCAAGTCAAAGGAAGAAGCTCAAATGGGATTTTCAAGATTATTATTGGGATGAAGCCATACATTTTTGGATTTGTAGGGATGGGGTGATTAGAAGATGTGTACCCGAAAAAGAGCAAGGTTAAATGTTGGATCTTGCCATTCTTCACCATAAGTTGGTCATCATGGTGGAGCGAAAACGACAACCAAAGTGCTTAGTTGTGGCTTCTATTGGCCCATTCTTTTCAAGGATGCAAGTGAGTTAGTGAAAAGATGTGATTAATGTTGAGTTAGTTAAAAGATGTGATTAATGTCAATGGGCTGGTGGAATCTCAAAGAAAAATGAAATGCCTCTCACAACCATTTTGGAGATTTATATTTTTTATGTGTGGAGTATTGACTTCATGGGCCCTTTTGTGAGTTATTGTGGAAACACCTACATTTTGGTCGCGGTGGATTATGTGTCCAAATGGGTTGAGGTTGTTGCTTTGCCCAACAATGAGGCGAGAAGTGTGGTGGCTTTCTTGAAGAAGAATATTTTCACAAGGTTTGGTACTTCACGTGCCATTATAAGCGATGTGGGGTCAAATTTTTGCAACAAGGCTTTTGACACTTTACTTAGCAAGTATGGTGTTACTCACAAAGTCACGACTCCTATCACCCACAAGCTAGTGGGCAAGTGGAAGTTTCCAATGGAGAGATAAAGAGTATCTTGTCAAAAACGGTGAATGCTAATCGTACGGATTTGTCCAAGAAGCTTGATGATGCATTATGGGATTATCGAACGGCTTACAAAACACCTATCGGAATGTCACCATACCGGCTAGTGTTCAAAAAAGCTTGTCATCTTCCAATGGAACTATAGTATAAAGCCATGTGGGCTCTAAAGAAGTTGAATCTTTATTGGGATGTAGTCGCTAACTTGAGGATTGCACACTTGAATGAATTAGATGAGTTCTGGTACCATGCTTATGACAAGTTCGTCCTTGTACAAAGAAAGGATGAAATATCTTCATGACAAATACATTTGGAATAAAGAGGTCAAGGTGGGCGATCTTGTATTGTTGCTTAACTCAAGGTTGAGGATGTTTCCCCGGAAGCTAAAATCTAAATGGAGTGGTCCTTTTGAAATTGTGGGTATGACACCTTTTGGTGCATTAGACTTGAAGAATAAAAATAATGAAGTATTCCGAGTCAATGGTCACCGGGTGAAGCACTACTTGGGAAAGGTTGGAGATAGCCACGTCGTGGTAGTCATTCATTTCCCTTGAGGGTATTATGCGTCACGCCGTAGTATTAAATCAGCCTCTTCTTGGGAGGCAACCTATGTTCGTTTGCTTTCTCTTTCGTAGTTGGGTGCTATTTCTATTCTAACTTGATTTGAAGTGTGCTGCAGGGCTGAGTGTGACATATAAAAATTGTGGACGAAAATGTGGCTAAGTATTCAAAATTGTGCGGACCGCATATTTCTATGTGCCATTGCAGAAGAGCATTGCGGCTGCACATTTCTCTTACGAACCGCACATTTGAAACGTCAAAAATACCAAATCTCTGATGTTTAAGCCCTTCAGTGCGGAGGTCGATCTGCAACCGCACATGAAAGCTACAGCCGTACCTGAAAATGTACGAACTGCAGATTAAGTTCTGAGATGAGGCCCCCAGGTGAAAGAGTGCAGACCACACATAAATATGTGCAGCCGCACTCTACCGTCTCTCCCTTTATCAAAAAGTTGGTATAAATAGAGCGATTGGCCTCATTTTACAATTTTCCCTCTTTGAACAAACACTGTGCCCTGCTAATTTTTCTTGAAGATTTCACTTTCAACACACAAAGCCACCTCGATTAGTCACTCATTGCACTCACTCTATCTGGTATGCTTCAACTAAATAATTGTCACGACCCAAATCGCAGGGCCACGACTGGCACCTGGTGCCTACTCAACCGAGCGTCACGTACCTTATCCTTCATTGCTATAAGACTCATCACGGACCATGATAGGTAACATCTATATACATAAGTAACAATATTAGAACTTAAATCATATAACTAATTCAAAAAGAATTATATAGATACATAGGGCTTGACAAGGCCATTGACATGTCATACCTGAAACCATACACAGGACACTGTCTGCAAAACCTCTAGGAAAACATGACCTTAATATATAAGTCAGGACGGGGTTCTCGACATCCTCATAAAACAAAATAACATATATAGAACATGATCTGCAATACTCCATGAAGAAGTGGGGCTCACTAACCAAAAGCTAATATCTGGAGGCAGCCTACAATGAAGGGTACTCACCTCGCCTATCAACACCTGCGTGGCATGAAGCACATCGCCCTAGGAAAAAGAGACGTCAGTACGAAGAATGCACTGAGTATGTAAGGCAGAAATGAAACATAATAATAAGATACTATCTCAGGGAGGGATAAGAGTTAACTTTTAACCTCTGACTTGCCGCTGAGGGCCATAACATATAGAATAAGACCCATCTCGTATAGATAAATGAAACTACAATATAATAGTTCTGATTACATCATTCTCGTGATGTTAACTTCCCAACTAATCAGTTGTAACTGCCCGACCGGCCGTAGCGCGGTGGTAAATGCATGACTACTTGACCGACCGTAGCTCGATGGTAAATGTGTAACTGCCCAACCGGTCATAGCTCGGTTGTAAATGTATAACTGCCCAACCAACCGTAGCTCGGTGGTAAATGCATGACTACCCGACCAGCCGTAGCTCGGTGGTTAATGATGATGCATATAATACCATTATGAACATTAATATCTTTATTGAATTCCTTAATAGAGAATTGGGAACATACTTAGGCATGCTTTGAATACCATTTTACAGGAATGAACAACGTAGACCTTCTTAGTTACTAAGAGTAGAACCATTAATGAAATAACATTACGTTTACGTATCGTTGCTTGGATCATGACAAAAGGAAAGAAAGGGATAGCCTTAACATACATGAACCGGTTCTCTTGACAATCCTTACAACATACGTCATACGCGATAAAACATGAAACGGCGGATCGAAGTAGGAAAAATCCGTATGATATTCTTGAGAAAGATTGTACCATGCTCTCTTAGAATTGCATCTCACGATGCTGTAGCGTTATGAAATTTTCATTACAATTCATTCATTACTTAGCACATACACTTCCCCCCAATGATGTAGAAAGATGTTCTTAAAATCATAAGGTGCGGGCCCTACTTTGTGGCTTAGTTGGCCAATGAATTTCCTAATTATGCCACCTACCTTACAAACCAAAGAGTCACCATTAGCTAAGGCCCTTGGCTGCCACGTTAAGGTTCAGCAAACATTATCCAAAGATTCGAATTAATTGGTTAGTCTCCCACTAAAAATCATTAATTATCCAATTATCCACATAATTAAAAATTATCTGAAATTACTTTAAATACTACTCACTTTTAATATACTTTAGAAACCTTAAAACCATGGTCATGTTGTACCTTGTACGACAATAGTCCATAAATATCGGATATTAAAGCTTGGACTGTATTTTATCCCCAATTGTCGAACATCGACGAAACTTATTTTCTTCGATTCGCTTACCCTCTCACCTTTACGAATTTACTTATCACTTGTTTGAAATAGCATAAATGCATATAAACTCAAAAATAATCGCATTCCTCTACGTCGATTAACTTACAACGATACTTTAACGTACAAAAATGCGAAATGTAACTTCCTTTCCCCCTTTGAATCATTCATCCTCGAATGTTTAAACTTGCAAGATTTACACAACATACTCATCAATTATAAATGTATATTACCTTCCTGGGTTATACTCCAATGAAACAAATATCTGGCTCTCACGGGGTTAGGACATCATCCCTCCGTAAAACTACTTCCTAATCCATTAGTCACCTACGATTTTGTTAGTCTATCTTCTAGGCGCTTACACCTACTAGTTGTAATCTTAATAACCAGTTTCATAACTTTCTATTCCATTATGCTAACTTTCCTAAATCTTGCATACTATATGTTGTTTCCTCCCTTGGGCGTTAGAGCTATCAGAGTTCTAACTTCTTATATGTCCTAGGTTACTCCCCTCTCCTCCCTTAGTCCACTATCCTCGGGTTCTTACTTTGCTTTTAAGCTAGCCTTGGTTTCCCTCAACCCTTCAGAGGTAATGCCAACTCGCTCTTATATTAATCATATTAACTAGGCAATTTATGTTAATAAGATCGAACATTACCCATAGTCACAGTATCTGACACCTCATCCGGTGTAGCCTCTGGGTCCTGGTGGCCTGCCAAAGCATACACGCAGTTCTTACTACCGCCGGAGCTAGAGCAGATGCTCCACCCCTACCCCTACCTCTACCAGCTGATGCTTGAGGGACTAGCTCTAGAGGGCGTACTGAAGAGTATGAGAGTGTTATAGATATGGCAGGCTGAACCATCTCGCCTCTATCCTTTATAGGACAATCCCTCATGTAATGAGTAGGGTCTCAACAGGTAAAGCATACATTAGATCCCTAACGACATTGTCCAGAATCAGCTCTACCGCATTGACTGCACCGCGGAGGAGGCACCCTCATCTGCGTTGAATCCCTCTGATTCCAAAAACCCGAAATTCTTGAGCCCTGACCTGATTCAGAATAGACAGACCACTCATAATGCGGCCTCTGCAACTTTCAAACACTATCAACATGATATGGTCGCATAGGATCACCCAAAAAATCCTCAGTTTGTCTAGCAGACCTAGCCTTCTTACGCTGACCCTCATCACGATTCTCAAAGTCCTACCATTTTCGGTCGTCCAAATTCTGAGCATAAGCCTGGATGCAAAAAAATCCATTCTATCGAGCAGAGCTGCCGTGAAACCCTCATTAATCAGGTGCTGCTCAAGTCCTACCACAAACCGATGCACTCGGTCACACATCCCAGCCACAATCGAGGGGGCATACCTCGCCAAGGAATCAAACTGGAGACTACACTCCCGCACACTCATATTCCCTTGTTTAAGAGCTAAGAACCTGTCTACCCTTGCCTGACGAATCTCTGCCGGCAAGTAATGATGTAATAAAGCCTCTAAGAACTCTTCCCATACAGCTGGAGTTGGATTTGTTCCTCTAGATAATTCCCATGTTTCATACAACTGAACCGCAACATCCCGCAATCGGTAAGAGGCTAACTCTACTGACATAGTGTCTGATGCATGCATCACCCTCAAAGTCCTCTGCATTCTATCAATAAAGTTTGCATGTCCTCATCCTTGTTGGATCCGATAAACACTGCAGGGTCCAAGTTGATGAAGTCTCGAACTCTCGCGCTAATAACCCTGTCAATATAACCAACACTTGTACCTACCTAGCGCTGAGCCTGAGTGGACACCAAGCTAGTCAAATACCGTATTGTACTCCACATATCCATATCCACATCATGAGCAATAGGTGGAGGTACTGGGTTCCTCCTCATCTCCTCGAGTGCTGGCGAAATCGTAGAACTATGCGAGGGTGTCACATTTCCCCTCGGGGCCTCACTCTGGCCCTCACTAGACATTGGTGCTCTACTCATGCCCTCATCTGCCACTACTTTACCCTTCTGACTAGTTGTAGCTTTCCTGGTCATGGGCATCGTTGTATATATAAAACAAGTCAAAGGTCAAGGGCTTTATTCCCTAGAACTCTACTCTATTGCACGATCTAATATCAAGAAGGAAGGGTAATTGGTCCCTAAATACCCTGCAGTTTCCTGTTTATACAACGTGGTGCAAAACATATTTATTAACAAGAATCTACGAGACACGTCTTGCAGGAAACCCTAGTACAGATTTGCTATGATACCATGTTTTTCACAACCCAAATCACAAGGCAACAACAGGCACCCGGTGCCTACTCAACCGAGTGCCACGTACCTTATCCTTCTTTACTATGAGACTCATCACGGGCAATGATAGGCTACATCTATATATATATATATATATATATATATATATATATATATATATATATATATATATATATATATATATATATATATATATAAAAGTAAAAATATTAGAACCTAACTCACATAAATAATTTAAAAAGATTTATATAGATACATAGGGGCCGACAAGGCCATTGACATGTCATACCTAAAACTATATACAAGACAGTATCTGCAAAACCTCTAGGAAAACATGACCATAATATATAAGTCGGGATAGGGTTCCCGACATCCTCATAAAACAAAATAACATATATAGAATATGAGAATACTCTAGGAAGAAGTGGAGCTCACCAACCAAAAGCAAATATCTGGAGGCAGCCTACTGTAGAGGGTCCTCACCTCGCCTATCTACACCTGCATGGCATAAAAACAGCACCCTAGGGAAAAGGGACGTTTACAAGAATGTACCGACTACCGAGTATGTAAGGCAGAAATGAAACGTAATAATAAGATACTATCTCGGGGAGGGATAAGAGTCAACTTATAACCTCTAACTTGTCGCTGAGGGCCATAACAAATAGAATAAGACCCATCTCATATATATAAATGAAACTACAATATAATAGTTTTGATTACATCATTATCGTGACGTTAACTGCCCAACCGATCAGTGGTAACTACACGACCGGCCGTAGTGCGGTGGTAAATGCATGACTACCCAATTCGCCATAACTCGGTGGTAAATGTGTAACTGTCCAACCGGCCATAGCTCGGTGGTAAATGCATGACTTCCCGATCGGTCGTAACTCGGTAATGAATTATGATGCATATAATACCATTATGAACATTAACATCTTTTTTGAATTCCTTAATAGAGAGTTGGGAACATATTGAGGCATGCTTTGAATATCATTTTACATGAATGAACAACGTAGACCTTCTTAGTTACTAAGAGTAGAACCATTCATGAAATAATATTATGTATGAGTATTGTTACTTGGATCATGCAAAAAGGAAAGAACGGATAGCCTTAATATACCTGAGCGGGTTCTCTTGACAATCCTTCCAACACAAGTCAAACTCTACGAAACATGTAATGGCGGATCGAAGTAGGGAAAAATCCGTATGATATTCTTGAGAAAGATTGAACCGTGCTCTCTTAGAATTGCATCTCACACTGCTGTAGAATTATGAAATCTACATACGAATTCATTCATTACTTAGCACATACACCTCCCCCATAATGATGTAGGAAGATGTTCTTAAAATCTTAGGGTGTGGGCGCCACTTTGTGGCTTAGCTGGCCAAAGAATTTCCTAATTATGCCACCTATATTATAAACCAAAGAGTCACCATTAGCCAAGGCCCTTGGCTGCCACGTTAAGGTTCAGCAAACCTTATCTAAAGATTCTAATTAATTAGTTCATCTCCCACAAAAAATCATTAATTATCCAATTATCCACATAATTAAGAGTATCTCAAATTACTTAAAATACTATTCACTTTTAGCATATTTTATTCACCTTACTATCATGGTCATGTGGTACCTTGTATGGCACTAGTCCATAAATATCGGGTATTATAGCTTGGACCGTATTTTATCCCAAATTATCAAACTTCGACGAAACTCATTTTCTTCGATTCACTTACCCTCTCACCTTCACGAATTTACTTATCACTTGTTTGAAAAAGTATAAGTTATTATAACCTCAAAAATAATCTCATTCTAAGTCTACATCGGTTAACTTACGACGAAACTTTAACGTACGAAAACGCGAAATGTACAATAATAATTTTTTTAATTAGTTTAATTTGTAGATTTTTAGTTCTTTTTAGGCCACCTATTATTAGAGTTTCCTGGTGTCTATATGTTGGGTACATCTAAACTGATTAACTTGATAGAGCTCTACGGGGACTGGGTTCGTGAAATTTCATGTTTTGATAATGTTGTCGTGTCTATTTGTGCAAGAAACTAAAAAATCCAAGTTGAAAATATTGTTTGCTCGTAATTTTTTGAAATAGGCTGCCGCACATGGATTTGTTCAGTCCGCAGGTTCGAGTTTTGAACAAATTAGTGAGGAAGTAATCCGCGACTGTAATTCAAATTGTGCAGGACGTAGATTTCCTATTGTGGTCGCAGATCAACACATTCTCTGTCATCAGAGAGTACTCACTTTGAGACTACAATGTGTGGCCGCATGTCAAGTTGTGCAGACCGCAAAATTCCTCTTGCGGCTGCAGATTGGTCACTTCTCTGTCATCAAAGAGTTAGCATTTTTGGGATTCAAAGGTGCGGCCGCAAGTCAAATTGTGCGGACCGCACTTCACTTCTACGGCCACACAACAAAAATGTGTGATCCGCGAGTCCCCAATTACGGCTGCAAGTGAAATTGTGCAGACCGCAGGTTCTTTTCCCCGCAGGCATGACTTAATATGCAACCCACTGTGTCTTATGGTTTCTCTTTTACTCACATGTCTCCTGTATGTGTTTGAACATCGAATTGCAATTAAAAATCTCCTTTGCTTGATACAGATAATGGTTCGATCAAGGGGACGAGGTGACACTTCAAAAAGGAGAGGTGAATCTTTAGAGGGTCGAGGCAAAAGTGCCTTGCCCATTAGCTCACAAAAGACGACAAGAAAGAAAGCAACAGTTGGCAAAGGGAGAGGTGCAGACCTATCCGAGTCTAGCATGTATGTTCCGTCAAGGAAGTATTAGAAGGCAACTCAGCCTCTGTTCAAGTGGAGCAGCTGGCCGCACAGTCGAGGCCGTAAGAAAGATACCAGCTCAGGGATGAGCCGTCTTTGTCTCACAGCACTTCCGACGGATCGAAGAGTGCTAGTCAGGCTTCTGAGCCATTGGCTACACCAGTCCCTGAGGCATAGGATACACCTTATATTCCCGATGATGGTAGAGGGGGAGATGCTACAACTTCAGGCCTTGAAAGATCAAAGAAGTAAGAGATCTAGGAGGATCGCTTTGTCAACCTGGCCGCCTTCACCAATTTCCGTATGTGGTGGCCAGTGAGGTCACTAACTCTTGAGCGACAATTTCTGTTGAAAGAGTTGGAGAAATATAACCCAGCTATTGATGACGTCCAAATCCACTACTAAAAAGTAAATGGACACGGTCGCATGCAATATAATTTACCCAACTATGAGTTAGGGTCGAATCACACAGAGAACAATATGTAGGCGATTAGGAATGTAAGAGTATTATCACTTGTTATGCAATTCCAGACACTTAGAATAGTTTTTGACAAAATATTATAACTAAATGCGGAAATGTAAACTAACCTATGGATACACGGGGAATTACACTCAAGTACAATCCAATGTAAGTGAGGTTATGTTAATTAGCCTCGGGTAATAATTCTATATTAGCTTCTTCCGAAGACTAACTAGACTTCCTAATTGAATTATCCCTAAAACAATTAAGAGATTAAGCACACCCGATTATGACTACAAGTAGTTCAATCCTATCCCTAGGTAGAATCTATAAAGTGAGGGTTAAAGCCTCAAGTTCTTGTTAATTAATGTTTCTCAATCCCAAATAGTCTTTCCCAACATTAATTCGAAGTTAATGGGCGAGTCGTACGGTTAGCTAATCCCTTTGAAAAAAATTAAAGAACAAGAATAATTAAAGAAACAATAACTCACTTCATAAAAGATAAAAATCGTTCAATACATAAGCATAACAAGATATTTAATCCACACTTTAAACATGAATATTCCCATAAACAAGATTCAAGTTTTGGATAAAATACTACACACTTAGATATACAATACAAAGCAGGAAAATGAAGAAATGAACATAAATGTATAAGAAATTCTCAACCAAAAGCTTCAAATCTTCAAGACCCAAGTGTGTGCAAGAACCTTAGCTTCCAAACTTGTTCTTCTCTAGTCTAAGGACTGAAAAATAAGCCAAAAGATTTTTTATAAATGAGCTAAGTCAGGTATTAAATGGTTTTGGAGTCAAAATCGTAAAATTCCAGAACTACCCAGAATTCTGCCTAGATTTGTTAATCGCGATCGCGAAAAGAGGCCTGCAATCGCGAACACTAATACTGTAAAGCATTGCGATCGCGAACCAGATCCACGCGTTCGAGTAGAGCACTAGAAGGCAGTTTACCAACTTTCTCTTCGCGTTCGCAAACTTCGTCCTGCGTTCGCGATGTATTATTTCCTATCCTTCTGCGATCGCGTGTCAATGTTTTCGATCGCGAAGAGCATTTTCTGGGAGCAGTCTTTTTTCTTCAATTTTGCACATTTTGACTTGGTTTCTTCCATATCTCCTCCAAAATACTTGATACCTGAAATATGCCAATAAACCTCAATAAATGCCGTAGTTTCTCAACAAAATCATACAAAAGCCTAAGTATCAAGAAGAGATAAGTTGGTAAAATATCAACTTATCAAACCCCCAAACGTAAACTATTGCTTGTTCTCAAGCAATTCAAAAACTAAGAACATCGTTCAATAAAATAATCAATTAAGCTCAATGGCAAGCAAACATCATTTCAAGTCAAAAAGGTTCAGAATAAACACAATCTAGTGACTTCGGTTGGTACCAATAAATAATCTAAAGCATATGAATCACCAACTTCTCACAAATTTTATTCCAATTCAAGTGCTCAAACACCACATCAGTTAAAGTGGCAACCAAGTCATGACACTAAAGCTTGAAAATTTTCCTCATTATCACAAACAATTTTCTTTTGTTCGTTTCTCCCAATTGGAGATTGGATTAAGCTCACAACTCAAAAATTTCATGTGCCCTCACACTTAAGAGAGAATACCAACTAATAAATTGCAACTTAAACACACATGGGATATCAAATGGAAAGAATTAACTCTCACGCTCACAAAGATATTCAAAACAAAAGTAGTGCCATAGGCTTGCCCTTTATGTATTTCTCCACTAATGTAGACACACTTGGTTCAACAAGTAGGACTTAAAGGATTGTAATGTAGGTTTTGGTTAAGGTAGGGCACAATTTGGATAAGAAAGACTCAAAACCTTCCTAAGCACTACACTTTGCAACAATGAAAGCATACTTCCTCCAAAAATATTTTCCATCCTTTCTTCACTTTTCATTCCACAGCTAAAATGCCCTTTATTCACAACTTCTTATTTTTTTCTTCCTTGCTTTTTTTTTCATTTTTTCTTTTTTCAAAATCAAGGAAGGTTCCACCTTTTTTTGTAATTACCTTTCACCTTTTATGCAACTTCCACATCACATTTTTCCAACTTCACCCCCAAACTTAGGCTTTTAGCCTATGTTTACACTTTCAAAGTACTTAGGGAGGTAAGGTGCAAAAAGATAGATCAATAAAAACTAAAGCTTGTAACATGGTTGCCAAAGAAAAAGTTTAAAGGCTCAAAAGGGGTTGACTAGGAAAAATATGCAAGGGTAGGAAATTTAAGGCGCCATAACGGTCCAAGGAAGGCCTAACATAATTTTTTAAACCAAGTTAGTCTAGGATTTCGCCTTGAAGCACATTCCGAGCAAGTTCTAGACTACAAATAATGCAAAAGAACTCACAACAAATCTTACCACACATGGCACATGCAAACTCGAGTGACATATAAATCAAAAATCCAATTAAAGCCAATGAACCCAAAGAAAATCATATATAGCCTAAATGACTATTTAATGAATCAAAGAGCCAAAAATAGAACCTAAAAGTCACAACAACAATTAGCACTTCAATCATTTTTATTTAAAATATCAAAACTCCATATGCCAAAGATTAAATTATGTTGGTACCAAACAAGCCACACATTGGTTTTGTGGACAAAAGATCACACCCAATAACTAATGTATTCACTACTAGCTACCAAACTAACTAAAAATATATTTACCTAAAAAAAAACCTAAACAAGACTAACCCCTTAAGAAAGTTGTCACGCCATCCATCATATGGGAAAAGTACCCGGTTCAATAAAAATTAATTCCTTGGAAAAGAACCGCTGTATAAAGAAAAACCAAGGAGTTCCATTAATACTACTATGAAAAATAAAAACTAAACAAGAAAATGTTAATGCTAACATGCTAGAATTAAACTACAATACTACTAATAAACTACAAATGTCAACCAATCTACACTAGTTCACAAAAATGATGATGCTCCACATACATCCATCATATATGAGCCACCCCCAAGCTAAAGTGTTGCATTGTCCCCAATGCAACTTCACAAAAAAGCTAAAATTAAATAGGTACTCCCTGAATGGCATCACTCCGAGCTGGAGGTAATGGGAACCGGGAGCTCCAAGTCATCCTCATCGCTGTCATCTGATCCACAAAACTTCCTCAAGGTTTTCATCATCTTTGTCGAGAACATGCTTAACTTTTTTTCATATTCTCTATGCTTCAGTTGCCGCCTCTCAGTTTTTCCTTGTCTTCGGCTCATGTCTTCCAACTTGTTTTTGATTGCTTTTTGTTCCTGAACTACATCATCCAGAGATGGTTTCTTACCAGTCCCAATTGAATGGCTCTCCCCAAATGGTCTAGAAGGGAGACAAGCTACAAGCTAGCGGACCTGTGTCTCCATTCTATAAACCTGGCGAGAGATATACCTGAGTGTGAGAGGCCCCTGATCAAGCAGTACAATAGCAGTACAAGGCCTTATGGCATTTGTGGGAGAATCGGGTATCACAGTGATGGTGTCAGGAAGCTGGCCAAAAGAGGGAGATGCTACATCACTCTTTCTTTTCTTCTGTATATTCCCTACTCCCTTTCTCAGCAATGGATGAACGAGATTCTTTAGGTTCTTTTCCTTCTCTGTAGGCTTCTTCTCCACCTCGGCCTCATAGCATAAATGAGTGATCAGGGACGGGAAGAATAAACTTTTAGTCCTATCTGCAGCAACCTCAGCTATCTCATCAACAATAAGATGTCCCACATTCACTGGTGTGCCCTCTATGATTGCGCAAATCACCCTTGCCTTCACAAGTGTCCCCTCAGTCTCATTACGTGAAGGCATGACTCGAGCACAGATAATGGATAGCCAAGTTTTGGCCTTGGCAGTGAATTCAGAAGACTCGATCCTTGAGTGATTTCTTATCAGTTTGGCATCTTTCCACCATGCAAATGGTCTACAAACCACTGTGTGCCCAAGTCTTTAGCTCTATACATATACACATAGTTGTCAGCATTGGGAAGATTGTAATATGCATTTATCAGTGTGGATCAAAGCGGACTTGTTTGCCCATTACAGTAATAACTAAATCATTCATAAAGTCGGTCTCTACAGCATTTGCATAAAATTCTCTTATCACTTTATGATTGGTTGTTCTTGGCTCTTCCGCAAAGAAAATCCATCCACTCGATCTTCTAAGGAACTCGGGCCATCGACCTTCGAGGTCGGTCAAGAGAAAGCCTCTTTCTTTAATCATACTTCTACACAATTGTTTGGCGTAGCGGCGGGAACATCTTAATGATGAGAATATGTCCCGATCAAAGTACTCCTCTTCGGCAACTTGTTCGACATATTCTTGAACATTTTCATTTGTTTCCGAATCCATTTTAGAGCTCAGAGTACCTACAAAAGGAGTAAACATGTTAAATACCAGTATAGACACTTAAAGCATTGTATTAGAAGGTCCTTAAACCAAAGAAAGAGATCAAAAGATATTAGGATAAAAATTGGCGAGTCTACTGTTTTGTTGCCTGGCCTTTAATGAATCGCGAAACAAGAACCTGGCATGCGATCGCGAAGAACAATTTGGTTTCCAGCTGCAATAAAGCTACGTGATCGCAGAAGGATGTACGCGATCACGATGTGCCATTTTGGTTCTTAGCAAAATTATACCTATGTGACCGCGGAATGAGGCATCGCGTTCGCGAGGGTCTTCTTCCTCGCCCAGTGACAGTTCGTTTGGCTATTCCATCGAACAGGTTGTGTGTCCCAATTCTCTCAGCAAGTTCATACCATCAACCCATGGATTTTTTACCCCACAATTTCACAAAACATCACTCAAACTCTCAACCAATCTCTCACAGCAAGCAAGCACCAAAAGCACACAACATTTTAATTTGACAAGCAAAGTGAAACTCAAGCCCTAAAATCTCAAGAGTTTCTGCCATTTATCATTTCACACCAAGCAGAGGAGCAGAAGAAACAAAAAGAAATCCAAGAGATAGGAGAGAAATGCACATACCTTGGGAGTGATGGGTGAAAGTTTTGCAATGGAATTTAACAAGAGGAGAATTGGAGATTTTTTCCAGGGGTTACGGGAGTATGAGAAGGTCGTTTCTTTGTTTTGAAGCAAAGTGGGCGTTCTTTGTTATTTCCAATGTTTAAAGATTAGGAACTTACTTGTAACGGCGATCGCGTGAAAACTTCTACGTTCGCGTAAAACATACTTACCAAAAGGACGCGATCGGGTCTCTGTTTCTCCGATCTCGTAGGGATATAAATTTTTTGCTCTCTTTGAACGCGCGGCTTTTCATGCGAGCGCGATTATTTGCAGTTTTCTGCAGCTACTGGTTTGGACTACCTGGACCATGTAACCTGCTCAAAATAACTCCAAAAAATGTGAAACTTGGCAGATTAGTTAAAAATAATATACTAAGCTATTCTAAAAAAATTTCAAAAATGACCAAAAATTTTGAAAACGATGGGTTACCTCCCACCAAGCGCCGCATTTAGCATCGTGGTACGACGCGAATCAACTTTACCACTTTTCTCGCCACTTGGATGATATGAATTGGGAACCTAACTTGGAATCAAGCTTGTGACCACGATCGGTGGGGGTGGTAAGTTGATAATCAAGCCAAACTTTAATTTCTTCATTTTGCATTTCTTGGCTTTCATGTGAGGAATGTCATTTTGCCTTCTTGTTCCCTCAAATTGTTAGATGTATGGCCTTTGCCTTTCCTCCTCGCAATCCCTCATTGACTCGTGTAGTAAAATTCCCAAATCACCACACAATTCCAATGTTGAAAAGTGCTTGGATGTGACATCAAGCCTTCAAATTGCAATCATTCCCGGATTTTGTCATCCTCTTTTTCCCCCAAATTAGAGTCATTTTAACCACATCTTCAAATTTATTAGTTGACTCTAATTCCATAATTTTACCGGCATCACAAACAAGTATGGAGTCGGTTGGCGGATGTTCAATTCTTGATTCCTCAAAGTAAAGCTCGCTTTCTTCCTCGGAGTTAGACTCTTCTTGATCTCTTTCCACACTCTCAAGTTGGTGGGAATAGTGAGCCTCAACCAATATTTTTATTTGATCTTCCAAAGTGCGGATATTATTATCATTTTGAGTCAAGACTTGCTTCGAGTCCTCGAGTGCAAAGTTGTGCTTCTCCTCATTTTCAAGAATGGCCTCCAACATGAGCATCATTTTCTCATTTTGACCATTTGAGAGCTCTTCTTCATTTGGATCAAGTTGCAAAGAGGGATTTTCGGCTTAAACCTCCAAGGAAGGTTCTTGGCTATCATTCACTTCCGAGGCTTTTTGGACCTCTAAAGCTTCAAGCATTTCTCCAATTTGTGAGTGCAACCTTTCAAGAGCCAAATCATTTTGGAGACTATTTTCCAAAAGCTCCTCCAAGGCATTTTGCTCTTTGTTTCCTCCTTCAATTAGGCATTCTAACATGAGCTGGAGCCTTCCATTTTGACCATGCTCGACTTGTTCCGCTTGCATATCCCTAATACTTTCCTCACAAACAGTAGAATCATCATTGCGGGGCCTTGGGGAAGGGAAGGACAAATAAGCACAATTATCCCAATGACCATTTTGACGATCACACTTATCATAAATACTCCACTCATGGGTTTGAGATTGTGCGCACATTCCACCCCCGAGAGAATTTAAATAATTTTGCCATGGGTGTGGTCCTCCACAACAAGGACAAGGGTCAGCAAAGTATGAAAAACGACCATCTGACCAATTTTCATTATATGATGCCATTTTTTTCTTTTTAAAACTAAGAAAATAAACAAGATCAAACAGGAAAGATAGACCAAGGTAAGAAAGATAATTACACAAATATTCATAAGTTTGGGCCAAAGCACTTATGCTTATTTCTCCAACAACCTAAATACGCCAAATTGGTCCCTGGCAACACTGCCAATTTTTATGACGTCCAAATCCACAATAAAAATAATGAACACGGTCGCATGCAATATAATTTACCCAACTATGAATCGGGGTCGAATCCCACAAAGAATAAGGTGTAGGCGATTAGGAATGTAAGAGAATTATCACTTGTTATGCAATGCAAAACACATAGAATAGTTTTTGAGAAAATATTATAACTGAATATGGAAATGTAAACTAACTTAGAAAGCAAGTAAAATAATCAATGACTACAAATATGGATACACGAGGAATTACACTCAAGTAATGACCCAATGTATTTCACAATTTTACAAATATGAGTGAGGTATTGTTAATTAGCCTCGGGTAATAATTCTATATTAGCTTCTTCCAAAGACTAAAAAGACTTTCTAATTTTATTATCCCTAAAACAATTAAGAGATTAACCACACCCGATTATGGCTACAAGTAGTTCAATCCTATCCTTAGGTAGAATCTATAATGTGAGGGTTAAAGCCTCAAGTTCTTGTTAATTAATAGTTCCCAACCCCAAATAATCTTCCCAAAATTAATTCAAAGTTAATGGGCGAGTCCTAGGGTTAGATAATCCCTTTGGAAACATTAAAGAACAAGAATAATTAAAGAAACAATAACTCACTTCATAAAAGATAAAAATCATTTAATACATAAGCATAACAAGATATTAATCCACACTTTAAATATGAATATTCTCATAGACAAGATTCAAGTGTTTGGATAAAATACTACACACTTAGATATATAATAAAAAGCAAGGAAATGAAGAAATGAACATAAATGGGTAAGAAATTCTCAACCAAAAGCTTCAAATCTTCAAGACCCAAGTGTGTGCAAGAACGCTAGCTTCCAAACTTTTTCTTCTCTAGTCTAAGAACTGAGTAATAAGCCAAAAGATTTTTTATAAATAAGCTATGTCGGGTATTAAATGCTTTTGTGGTTAAAATCTTGAAATTCCAGAACTGCCCAGATTTGTTAATGTGATCGCGAAAAGAGGCCTTCAATCACGAAGAGTAATACTGTAAAGCAATGCGATCCCGGACCAGATCCACGCGTTCGCGTAGAGCATTAGAGGGTAGCTGACCAACTTTCTCTTCGCGTTCGGAAACTTCGCCCTGCATTCGCGATGTATTATCTCCTATCCTTCTGCGATCGCGAAGAGCATTATCTGGAAGCAGTCATTTTTCTTCAATTTTGCACATTTTGACTTGGTTTCTTCCATATCTCCTCCAAATCACATGATACCTGAAATATGCCAATAAACCTCGATAAATGTCATAGTTTCTCAATAAAATCATACAAAAGCCTAAGTATGAAGAAGAGATAAGTCGGTGAAATACCAACTTATCAGCTATACTGAGACAGTTCAGGGCACGAAAGAGGTGGATGTGGTTCACCTAGAGAGTAGAGGATGCCAAAGAATACGTCGTCCGTGAATTTTATGCCAATGTGGCTCATATAAAGAAATGGATGAAGGTGACCAAAATACGCACTCTCGATGTGAGGTTTGATCAACATACACTAAATGCGTATTTGGGCTTTGAGGATGTTGAGCCGAAGGAGTATTTGAAAAAGTGCACACTACAAGAGGAAGTCCGACCTTGGTTTGCTGAGATTAGCACTACCAGGGCCACCACCACCATGGATAGCCGATGGAGTTCCTATTCGGTGAAACACTTTGAGTTTTAAGGAAAAAGGGTGGCAGACCTTTGTTTGTAGCAGGTTGGGTCAATGTCAGAACGAGACTCACCTTTTAATTCCTCGGGCAGTTCTTGTTGCTTCCATTATGGTCGGGTACCCAATCAATGTGGGTGTTGTGATGTTGGCCAACATTTTAGTGATTGCACGACAAGATAGCTCGTTTTACCCTTATCCCACACTATTACAGAATATCTCATAGATGCAAAGGTAGAGCCTAGGGATTTTGACACCAAGGTGAAGGCGAAGAAACCCTTCGAGTGGTATTCACTTATGGATGCGAGCAACCCGAAGAAGAAAGCCCAGCCTTCTACTACCACGGGCCAGTCTGATGAGCCAATAGTGGTAGCTTCTGAGGCAGTTGATCTTCCACCGACCAATGTTGAGCCTTCTACTAGTGCCGCTGCTATGCCTCCACCATAATCTTCAGCTCCGATCACAGCCCCTAGAGTTGCTCTAAAGCAAGTGCCTTGCCTACTACCCAACTATCTGCGCTGCGAGTGTCCCGGATATTGGCGAGTCTTAACAATTGGATGCAGACAGCTACTTCTAAGTTGTCTGACCTATCTAGTACAACTGTAGTGCAGTGCACCCCACAACCTCCTTCCAACATTGATGAGACAATGAAAAATATTTTCGAGAACTAGAAGAGATCATGGATACCTTGGTACATCAAGGGTCAATGATTGAGGAGCTAGGAAAAAAAGTAAAGAAGATAAGGAAGTCAAAGATGAGCAAGAAATCTGTGGACAAGCTCTGGAAGGAGGTGACAAGATTTGCTACAGCCGGAGACCTTCCCTTTGATATGCTGCTTTACCCGCACCGGTCTGCCCCAGATCCTTCCGCCCCATCTGCACCGGTAGCACCAACTGGCCAGTCTGACGAGCCAGACCTTGCTGCCGCCTGCCGACACTACTAAGGCAATGCGTGAGATGTTCGCCAACCCAGATACGCCAAGACTTGTGGATGATGAGATTCAGTTGTCTGATCCTGAGGGCGATAACACTACTAGGGACACTTAGATGTCCTAGGATCCATAGGGAGTTTTCTTCACCCTCTCCTCTTTTACTCTTATTTTGCTAAGCATTAGGGACAATGTTTACTTTTATTCGGGGGGTGGAGTTTATTTGACACATTGGTACAGTTTGATACATTTGGTCTACAATAGTTTAATGATATTCTTTCTTTTCTTATTTTTATTTATCTATCCTCTCTCTCTCTCATTACGTATATTCATTCCATCTTTAGTAGTCTTTACTCATTAGCTTCTTTATCATAGGTTTTGCCTATTATCTTCTTTATCTTTTCCATATTAGTTTTTGTTTTGTCACGTAGCTTCTTTTTATGCTATAGTAGATATTAAATTTTTGGTTTTCTTAACGCCATGGTTCTTTCCAAAGGTAGTTATTGTGTGAATCGGTGAACCGGGTGACTCATCTCAACGATGGATAGCCTGACAACATTCCTAACGGAATGAGTCCATTTTTGTGTTTAGGTAATAATAGTAGTAGTAATGAATAAAAATACCTTATCAAGTCATGCTCGAAGAGTCAACCATTCTTCAATTGGTACCAACACATTTAACTACATGCTTATGGTTAGAAATAAGGTTTTTGAAAGAAATAGCTCTAGTTAGTAACTTTGTGACTCTTGAGTTGACTTTGGCAATTGTCGAGTGGTTTAATTGAACCATAATTATATTTAATATTGAATGTGGTTGTTATGTGGGTCTCGAATCTATCCTCTTTTTCAATCTAGTTGCATGAAGGGTGAGATGAATTGTTGTTAGTCCATGTATCCGTGCGAAAAGTCTATAACTTGCCCCCGATGTATTTCGAGGTGAAATCCTAAGTTTTGCTTGGTTTGAGAAGTATTTTTAGGCTTTCCTTGGTCTATTGAGCTTTCAATTACCAACCAATGTTGTTATCCCTAGTCAACCCCTTCGAGTCTCTAGCCTTTCTCATTTGATAAGCATGTTAAAAGCCTTTACCCATCTTATCGTGACCCTCTCTTGGCACCCGGATTTTCCTTAATATTCCTGTGAAACAAGTGGCTAAAAATATAAGTTTGGGGGAGAGATGAGGAATTTGAAAAAGATATCAAGGAACAAAAAGCGAAAAAATAATCTCTATGAAAGAGAAGGAAAAAAAAAAAGAAAAGTTCAAAACGTGAATAAGTGGAAGGGTTGATGGTTTTAAAAAGAGGTAATTATCCCAAGCATTGAGAAATCAAAAAAAGGAGAAAAAGAATTAAATGAACAAGAAAGAGTGATGTTAACTCTCTCTAGTCCCCAATAAAAAGAAAGTGCCTCTAAGAATTAGCAATTGTGAGCCGGGAAATGAAAGTGTGGAGTGCTTAAGGGAATGTGTACCCACTTGCTCATATTGTATCCTACCCTAATCCAAAAGCCTTCTTTACATTCCGAAAAAAGTCCTACTTGATTTCAAACTGAGTGAGCTTATATTAGTGGCGATCTACATGAGGAGCGAGCCTGTTACGCCCTGCAATATTACATCAATATTACGTTTTGCAGTATTAAATTACGACAATGTTGCACCCTGTAGTATTGTACGTTGAATGTGTCGTAAGGTAATTAACATCAGTCCAAGGAAAAGATTATTTGGAAATTATAAGGATTACGCTATTTCAAGTAAGTGATTAGTAAATTCGTGAAGATCAGAGGGGAAGCAAGTCATAGAAAATGATTTTTCGTCCAAATTTGGCATGTTGGGATAAAATACGGGCCGAGCGTTAATACCCGATATTCATGGATTAGTACCATACAAGATACCATATGGCCATGATAGTATGATATATAAAAGGGTATATTAAGAATAAGTAAAATTTTAAGTAAGTTGAGTCATTTCTTAATTATGCGGGTGATTGGTTAATTATCGGCTAACGGGACAATACATAATTAACTAATAAGTTGGGATAAAGATTTAATCAAATGACTATTAGTCATTTGAGATTAGGTGGCACCAAAATAGGCTAGTTACCTCATTTCTCTATATTTTACATACAAATTACAATAATCTTAATATTAGCCATTATTTCAATTGGAAACATTATCCTTGAATTGACAATTAAGAGGCACCACAATCAGAACGTAGCGATTATTCATTCCTACAATCTTAATATTAGCCATTCTTACAATTGGAAACATTAGCCTTGAATGGACTATTAAGAGGCACTACAATCAGAACGTAGCCATTCTTCAAGTTTTCAACAAAAAACGTGAATTGTTGCAACCAAAAGAAATCCAACGAGAATTATTAGCAACGTAAAACTTTGCGGTTCTAAAGGTGTACGGTGCAACTTTTTCCAAAAACATCATACGGATTTTTCCCTACTCCAGGTATGTTAAGGCTAAGCTCTTCCTTCATTTTGCATGATCTCGTAATTTCACGAGTTTGATAACAAGGCATAAAGAAAAATTATTATTCCAAAATTTGCGTATATTTTGCTAGTCTTGTGAGTGATAAAATTCTCCTTATCGGGACTTCATATTAAATTGAGTATTTTCTTCTTCCAGCCAAGAGAGCATAGAGTGTATATATACAGTATTACAGTATTTTCATTACCATCGAGCTATAATCGATGGGCAGGCCCCCATTGGGGAACCTCTGATCAGATGGTATGTTATATACCGAGCCTACTGTGGCCGAGCGCCTATGAGCGAGCCAGTTGGTCGAGATATAGAGCCTAGTATGGCCGAACACCTATGAGCGAGCCTACTACGGCAGAGCAGTTTTATATATATACCGAGCCTTATAGGGCCGGACAACTATTTTACTTACTATATTGAGAGAATTAAGTCAGTAGTAGCAGGTAAGCATATCTTCAGATTATCTTTGACTTCCAGTTTCTTTCACTTATTATATTATCAGTTCACTTTCAGCTTTCAGTATATTGCCTTACATACTCGGCACATTATGTCCTACTGATGCCCCTTTTCTGGGGGCGCTGCATTTCATGCGTGCAGGTTCAGACAGACAGCGGGGTAGACCCCCTCATTAAGTGTTGCCCGAGTTCAGTTTGATCGGTAAGCTCCATTCCTTTCGGAGTCGCCGGTTCTAGAGCTTTATGTACCTCTTGTTTATATATGTATATATGTTATGAGTAGGTTGGGGAGCTATTCCGATCACATTATATCCACCAGTAGAGGCTTGTAGACATATCCTATCAGTTAGTGCAGTATGTTCTGGTAGGCTTTTTATGTATATTTTGTTGGTTTGCCAGTTGTAGCAGACACGACGGCCTTGTCGATCCATTTTTATATTGATATTTAGTCAGCATTCGCAGTTGTCTTGCAATGTGGCCAATGGCCAAAGTATGACGTCATATGTTCAGAGTTCCTTAGTCGCAAGTTGGTACGCCAGGATAGGTAAGGCACCGTGTGCCGGTCTCGTCCCCCAGGTTTGGGGCGTGACAAAGCCTATGGTATTTCAAGCCGTAATTGTGACATTCTCTTGTGAGAGACGAGTTAACCTTTCACGAATCCTAAGATTTAGTGCTAGTTTCTTAAGTGAGCTTGGCAAATGGAAAGTAGAGGACGAAGAGTTTGGAGTCCACCATGACCAACATGATAGAACAAGAGTCCTTTATGAGTAACGTCAATTCTTGAAGCTCAAATGTCACAGTAGAACTATATGTGCATGAATATTTTACTTGTAACCTTGTTGATAATTCATGAGTAGTGTCGGTAATTGTTGGTCCCAGCTGACGTGTGAACCACTCACCTTTGACTCGCTGAAATGACTCTTAACTTTAGGAGGTGGGAAATAATTTATTCGTTTGAGGACATGCAAAGACTTAAGTTTGGAGGAGTTGATAAGTTGGGATTTTGACTACTTATTAGCACATTTTTGCTTTTGTTTTAGTTCGAAAGTATTGATTCTTGTTCTCGAAACTAATGAAATTGTGCAAATTATAGGAATATTGGAATTTTGGTCTCCCATGATGAAATCCAACTCAAAAAGGAGTGTTTCAAATCACAAGGCAATAAAGGGCGCAGAAGCAAAGAAGTGCAATCCACAAAAGGATTTTTGCGGCCGTAGAAGAAAGTGCGGACTGTAGAACAAGGTTTGCACTGACAAATGATTCAAAGTTAGAGAGTGTGCAAAAGACCAAGACCTGAAGCATTGCCGAAGTGCGGACCGCGCAAGAATTGTGCAGCCGCAAAAGATGCTTCGCAACCACAATCCAGAAATGTGCAGCTGCAGAATCCGAACTCCTGCCAACTGACGAAATCTGCAGACAGCACATGGAATTATGCAGCCACAGAACCACCCGAGGGGCATTTTTGTCAATAAATATTTGTCAAGTTTCGAAGTTTGAGCTGTTGTAGCCGTTACATTTTGCCATTTTTTAGGAAGTTTGTGATTATTTTAGTATTTAAACATTATATTTTATCATTTTAATCTTTCATTATGAGTTTAATTAGCATTTCTTCTTTATTTTCTTCAATTCCCACTATGAGTAGCTAGATTCTTATTAGGGTTGTGATTTAACCCTAGTGTGTAAACCATATGGGTATTTGATTTAATGTTTGTTGATTATTTAGCATAGTTCAGCTTAAATTTTAGAATTAATGGTCGCAAACATTGATACATGCCTTTTTGACTTAGTCTCTACTTGAGAAAAAAGGACCTAGTCTAGGTTAACCTAGCTAATAAGGAATTGGGCTAATTGAGAGTTTGATTAGTTAATTAAAGTGTTCAAACTAGAGGTAGTAAGAACCCAGCTTGAGCTCATATCAACTATTTTGTTTGATAACCATTTGAACTAGAGAAAGCCAAATTGGGCAAAATCACTCTTCGACCGAGAAGTATTGAGTACGTAACGTGGAGTTGAGAGCTATAATACACCACAATCAACAAACAAGTATTAACTTTAACCCTTTAGTCGAACACCTAGGGTTTTTTTTTAGCAAATCTACTAGGCGAGGTGCCTAGGGCTAGTTTTATTAATAATTAAAAAAAATCACATAGAAAGAATACAAGTAAGGGGGACAAAAGCACCAGTATTGTTGCATCTATGCCTTGCTATATAATCACTCCTCTGCTCCTCACATTGCCTTATGATGACAGCCTCGTGTAGAGGATCATGGTGTAGCTGCCGGCAAAGTGTTAACCTTTTTTCAGCATGATTTTCTTTTCCAAGGCTCTACAATTGAAAAAAGAATGACCCAATTTCTTGCAGTGCCTATAATATTTTGAGATATTTTCATATTTAATTTTTTGCTCAAATCCCTTAAGTGGAGAGTTATCATCTTCATCTCCTATAAAGACACTATGAATTAGTTGCTTAAGTAGATCAATTTCTACTCTCACATTAGCCATGCTTGGTTTATTCATTGTTTTAGTGGCCACATAAAGTTCCAATGGGACACCAACTTCCCCAATAATCTGCTTGGTACAGTGCCTATCATGCATATAAAATGGAAAACCTGGTAGAAGAGCCCATACTGCAACTGTTGGAATGTCGTCATCTGGTTTGAAGTCTGGCGACCACTTCTGAAGTCAAGTTTAATATCCTTCAAGTTCAATCATCCTCTTGTACAAACTCTGAGTAAGATCATCATCGTTAGTAAAGCTCAAGAAGATATTAAAATTATCATATACTCCTATCTTCACTGATCCTTTGAGGGGAAATTTCTTAGAAAATCTTGGCCTAATAAAGTCTATTTGGGGAGGCTTCAAAAATCGACCAACTATAGTTCTCCGACAAGGATCTGCCATGACCTCATAATAATCCTTACTCTTGAAAATCACTGCGGGCATATCATTATGCGTGGTGCTTCTAGCTTTCACCAATTCCTGCTCTTGACAACCAAATGTCGCAGTAGAACTAGATGGTGCAGATAGAGTAGTAGCATACGACAATCCCTTTATAATACTAGGATTTGAAATTGTTCCCATTGGAGTAGAGTTATTGACAGCCATACATGCCGGAGGCGCGCCATCCGGTGGTCTCATAGAAGAAATTGAAGGAGCAGAGTGTGAGGCTCGTTCTAATTTTAGAGAGAGAAACTTTTTATCCTTCCGAACTCGACAAAATACATAGATAGACACTCAAACTTGACATCAACCATTACTCCCTCCGTTCCAATTTTATGTGAACCAGTTTGACTGAACACGAAATTTAAGAAAAATGAAGACTTTTGGTATTTGTGGTCCTAAACAGGTCAAAAAGGGGCGCAGAGTATTTGTGTGGTTATAAAAGCTTCTCATTAAGGGTAGAATTGTAAATGTAAGCTAAATGTTACCAAATTTAGAAAGGGGTCCTTCTTTTGGAACGCACCAAAAAAGAAATAGGTTCACATAAACTGGAACAGGGGAATAGTTTGATACCTTAACTATCCTTATGATCAAATAGACACTTCTTATTACCATAAGTGTCTTGTGCACACCTTATGGGGAAGTGAGTGTATCTCACTCCATTTTGAGCGCGTAGGGGAAGGAAGAAGAAGACAATGAGGGTGACAAAGTTTTTAATTATTTTTGAAAATTACAGATTTATTTTTTCTTTCAAATTACACATGTCAGCATTCAATTTGCTAGTTTTACATGTCACGGTGATTGTAACGCACACGTGAGGTCTGCCAAATTAAGGTGTGCACAAGGTACACTTATGCCAACAAAAGGTGTCTATTTGATCAAAAGGAAAGTTAAAGGTGTCAAATTGACAATTGTTATCAAGTTTAAATGTTTGTTTATAGATTCTGCAATTTTTGAATTCGATAATCTTACTCTATTTTCAGACATGCCAGAGTTGACTTTAAAATTGCATATGGAGTAAAACATTTGTGTGATTTTTTGAACAAAAACAGAATGTCTTAGTTCCTTCAACGTTCTTAGGAGTAGGTTAAATTTAGCATCATTAGTTGTCCCATTCTCTAGTCCGGTGATCGTGTTTTCCTACTCTTTAGTATAACTAGCTGGTCTCTATTGACGTGACCCCCTACATTGTCTATAAAT
The DNA here is from genome assembly GCF_001879085.1 of Nicotiana attenuata. NCBI lineage: Eukaryota > Viridiplantae > Streptophyta > Magnoliopsida > Solanales > Solanaceae > Nicotiana > Nicotiana attenuata. Next base: position 668,350 of record NW_017670397.1, read on the forward strand.
ATTTTGTGTAAGAGAAACTGATCACTCATGTCCCAAAATTTCCAACAATTAAAAGCTTTTCTAATAGAAACCCCCAGAACTAATGACCCGATAATAAGAAACTTGTACAAGCACATATAATGAGCCCAACTAAGATGGAAGAGATATTGAAAAAGTACTCTCTTTACATGACTAAATTTCTCCAACAGTATTACTGAATAGCTACGTATTCCACTCATTAAAACAAATACTAGTTCAGTTTTATAACAAACTTGGATAGAATAAGCAGAGTAAAGAAATGTTTGATAATGTTGGGAAGAGAAAGCTAGGGACTATGTACCAAGTGAATGTCACGACCCTAGTTCACCAATCGGGAACATGTCGTGACGGCACCTGGTCCCCATGACCAGGTAAGCCTAACATCTGCGGAAATATAATACTTGCGGAAAATAGAGAAAATCAAATCAGGTATCTAAAGGAAACTGTACTGAATGCCGCTTGGCAAGTACAACTCAATATCACAAGCCTAAAACAATTCCCAAAACCCGGAAACTCACGGGCAACACAGGCTACAGAAGTGTATAGTAAGGTTCCATACTCCAGAATTTCTAACAACCGAAAGAAGGAAACTAAGTACTAAAGATAGAGTAAGAGGGAGACTCGTCGGTCTGCAGACGCAGCAGATCTACCTCGAAGTCTCTGTAGTCCTCCTACCTCACTGATAGTGCGCCTGAGTGGAGGTACCTGAATAATCTGCACATGAAAAACATGCGCAGGAAGGGCATGAGTACACCACAGCGGTACTCAGTAAGTGCCAAGCCTAACCTCGGTTGGGTAGTGACGAGGAAAGTCAGGGCCCTACTGAGACAATATATAATAATAATAATAATTTAACAGTATAAAAATCTGACAGATATAATAAGTACAACAGTGGGATAAGACAAGTCAACGAGGCTATAACAACTACACGAGTACAGAATAAACACAGCTCAATACCAATGGTAACAATGAGGGTCTACCAGGATACCATCCTGTAGCCCCTTTTTCTCAACTGTCTAGTGGATCTCCCGGGATACCGTCCCGTAGTCCATCATATGTGTACATCCGAAGGATCTCCCGGGATACCGTCCCGTAGTCCAACCATCAATGTGCAGGGGGATCTATCGGGAATCGAACCCGCAGTCCCAAAGTAAAAGTGCAGGAGGATCTATCGGGAATCGAACCCGCAGTCCCAAAGTAAAAGTGCAGGGGGATCTATCGGGAATCGAACCCGCAGTCCCAAAGTGAACAAACAAGGGGGGGAGCTACCGGAATCCCACATCCGTAGTCCCAATGTAAATGCGCAATCACAACCAGAAGGTACACGGAAACGAAGTACAAAAGACAAGCAACAGGTAGTACTGACCTAGCATGCTTCACGTAGTACAGTCAAGGTAACTTAAGCAATTAGACAAGTTAAATTAACTAAACATGCTTTCCTAATCTAGCACAGGTTATAGGAGCAAGTAGAATAAAGCAAATATGAAAGGAACTCAATCTCAATATCTTAAGAAAACCGGATTTTCAACAATTGGCTCAAGTACGCGCTCGTCACCTCGCGTACAAGGCACTCAAATCAACAAACAACAAATCCTAAGGGAAAAGGGTCCCCCACACAAGGTTAGACAAGCCACTTACCTCGAACCGGCTCAATATCAATAGAAACCACGCCTTTGCCACGAGTATCCGACTCCAAATGGCCCAAATCTATTCAATTCAATTACATATCGTAAATAATACTGCAAACAACTGATTCCACTATTAAATTTAAGGCTAGGGCGCGAAATAGGTAAAATGACCAAAAATGCCTCTCCAGCCATCGTCTCCGAATCGAATAATTTTTACATTTTCAGGACCCTCGTACTCTCACGAGTCTAACCATATGAAAATCTCCCAAATCGGAGGTCAAATGTCCCCTCAAAACCCCATAGTTAGGTCTAAGAAGTTTACCCACTTCCCATTCAAAAACACGAAATTAAAGGGTGAATTTGCGATTAGATTAATGGGTTGTAGTCATAGGAGAGTAGAGAATCGTTACCCGGTGATTGCCCTTGAAAAACCCTTGAAATTGCTCCTAAATCTGAGCTCCAAACCTTGAGTTTTGATAAAAATGGCAAAACCTCGTTTTTGAAATGTTAAGTACTGTTCAGGTAATTAAAGCATCGCGAACGCGATAGGAAGCACGCGTTCGCGAAGAAGGAAAATTTCAGGGCCCAAAAATTCCCTTCGCGATCGCGAAGGGGGAAGCGCGAACGCGAAGGCCAGGGGATCAAGAACTACGCGAACGCGTCAAGGCTTACGCGAACGCGATGGAGGAAATAGTGAAGCTACGCGGACGCGAGAGATCTTATGCGAACGCGAAGAGGAACAAGACCCCTCTCAAAACTTACACCACGCGAACGCGGGAGAGTGGCTGCGAACGCGATGAGAGGATAGGCTACTACTATGCGAACGCGATGCCTTCTTCGCGAACGCGAAGAAGGAATTCAGACCTGCAACTTTCTGCAACATTTCCAAACTTCAAATTGCTCTGATGAGCATCCGAAACACACTCGAGGCCCCCGGGACCTCAACGAAACCTACAGACATATCCCATAACATCATTCAAACTTGTACCAATCCTTAAACCACCTAAAACAACGCCGGAAACACGAATTAATCAAAGATTCAAGCCTAAGAACTTCAAATTCCAACAAAACACACTTTCGATCAAAAACCTAACCAAACCTCGTCCGATTGACCTGAAATTTTGCACGCACGTCCCAAATGACATGACGGTGCTACTGAAACTTCCGGAATTCCATTCCGACCCTCGGATCGAAAATTCACTATCGGATCGAAAACTTCAAAAATTCAAACTTCGGCATTTCAAGCCTAAATGAGCTACGAGCTTCTAAAATGCATTCCGAACACGCTCCCAACCCCGAAATCACCTAATGGAGCTAACGGAACCATCAGATTTCCATTCCGAGGTCGTCATCCTACTGTTCCGATTACGGACCATCTTTCAACACTTAAGCTCTCATTTAGGGACTAAGTGTCCCAAAACACTCCGAATCCTAACACCGAACGTCCCGGCATACCAATATAACAGAAATGAACTTATGGGAAGCGGTAAATGGGGGATCGGGGCGTAAATTCCAAAAACAACCAGTCGGGTCGTTACAGTGAAGCTGCAAGCTAATACAACTAAGAAGAATTTTCCTCTTGAGCTTTTCCCATCTGCATCTTTTTCATGGAGAGCCCTGCCAAAATTCATGAGAAAACGAGTAAGCAACTGAAGAAATTTCGTATACAAGTTTTCAGGTCTGGGTGATTGCAGTATATTTTGTCCTGTAGTTAGCTCCGCTTAAAGCAGTAAAGTGAGCCCTTAGCTACTGACTGACTATAGGAAGGAACAAAAAGAAACATTAACGTGAAATTTGGGTCCTTTTTTTATCCTTTTATGAATTAGGTCTAAATTAAAAATAAATCCTTTTTTGTTTAGGGTGTCATGGTCTAGTTAATGTCTTGCCCGTTTGTAATATTTTTTTTGTCAAACTTTTAAAAAATTAGAAGTGCCTTTTTAAAACGAAAATTATATTGATTTGATTTGGAAAGTTAAAATGTTTGGCATTATATATGTCGAGGAAAAAAGAAATGTTTAAGTGATTTTGCTCACGATTTACAACTCGTAGGTATTTCCTTCTCACAACTCCTAGATGAAAGTTGATAACTAATGGTTCAGTACCTTTGTAAATATCAGTTAATCAATGTGTTAGCCTGAGTAAGTTTTGTTTTGATGATTAATAAAGGAACACATGCATGAATTAGGTCTATACACAATGTACATAGGGCACGGGCAGATTTAAGCACAAGGCACGCACGTCAAGGAGATAAGCATAAGTAGTTATACCTGATATCTCCTGAACGAAAAGGTTGCATATTTGATAAGGAGCAGGACTCCTTACTTGAAGATAACTCTATCCTAGATAAGCCAGGAGTTAGAAGCTGAAGATAACTAGAAATCTTCCACCATGAAAGAGTAAGGCATTAGAACTCTAGTTATTTCTTATTCTACTAACTCTATAAATATCAGTTTGTTCACTTCTACAGGGAACGCACAAATGCTAAATTTAAGCAGGAATTGAGAGCAAAATAGCAACGTATTTTGCAAGCAATCCCTATGTGTTTCAAGTGTACGAACCTGAAGCTATATAAACCAGATAGAAGAACCAGTTCCAAGTGTCTGTCTTTTATTCTAGTTTCATTGTAGTAGTGCTTTTGAGTCGTACCTTTCAGCTTTCTCTAGAAGTATTTGTACTAGGTACTTTGAGTTGTGTTGTTCAAGTTAGAGTTAACTTGATGTTGTCGCAATAGCCTGAAGCTGGTTTCCACAAAGGGTTAGAGGTAATCTTTAGGTTTACAAGAGTTTTGAAAACGTTATTTTTGGCTCAGTGATTTAGTGGGAGAGTTGGGAAAAATCCTACTGGGGAGTAGGTCGTGATTTTTTCACGTTTTGAGTCAAGTGTTTTCCACGTAAAAATACTTGTGTTCTTTATTTTTGACTTACTATTTCACAACTGTTGTGTAAGAAACACGTAGAAGAACCATGTCATTTTATAATTTGTGTACGCGAAAAATTGGAAATCACTCAAATCACCCCCACCCCCCTCTTGTGTGGTATTGAAGTATTAAAAATTAATTGGTATCATAGCGGGTTATCCTTGAAGAGGCTAACACCTTAGGAGAAGATCAAGATGAGTGCACCACCTAGAAATTGGGAAGGGCAATCCACTGCTAGGTCATCACTTTTTAATGGTCAGTACTATTCTTGGTGAAAGTCAAGAATTAGAGATCACATACAAGGAGAAGACTATGAGCTATTGGACATTGTCATTGATGGTACACTGGCTACTTTGAAGAAAAATTTGAAGGAGTAGATGTGCCAAAAGCAAGAGCTGATTGCAATGCTGAGGATTTGAAGAAGGGGGAAAAGAATACCAAAGCCAGGAAATGGCTTGGTCCAGATGAGTACAGTAGAATCCAAGGTTGTTCCACTGCTAAATAAATTTGGGACATACTGCAAGTGTCCAATGAAGGAACAACTCAGCTGAAGAGATCAAGACACTACAAAAAAACCCCAATTACCAACAAAAAAAATTGTTGGTAAATTGATCAAAGTGGTTGGCAATTTGAGTTACTAACAGATTACCAACGGATATTGATCCGTTGCTAAAAGGCTCGATGGTAAATTTTACCAACCAGTTTGAATTTGTTGGTAGAATTACCAATTAAAAATCAGTTAGTAAACACCAAATAAATTTGTTGGTAATTTTTGAATCTTGAGTTCAAGATTTTTGTTGGTAAATTTACTAACAAAAATTCGGTTGGAAGTCCGTTAGTAACTTTACTAACAGATAGAAAATGAATTAGTAAAATTGATTTTTCATTATTTAAATTGTGTTTGTAACTGGTTGGTAAATATAGTAACTAGAAAAATTCCGTTTGTATTCCGTTAGCAACTATACTAATGGATACCAACTTGGTTGGTAAATCCGATAGTATATTTTTAAAAGTACATTGGCAATCGGTTGGTAATTTTATCTATGCAAAAGTTCTGTTTAAGAAATTGTTGGTAATTTACAAGCAAATTTCAAATTTGTTAGCAAATATGGTTATTTATTTTTAAAATTTACGTTAGTAATTTGTTAGTAATTCGTCATAAAATTTACTAACAAATTGTAAATGTGTTACCAACTATTACAAATTAAATGGGTATATTAAAATTTTTATTTTTAAAAATTGTATTAATATTAATTTAAAGCTTTAAAAGATCTAAAAAAAATACTTAAACAAAACAAAAAACATAGTAGAACTTTATAAATAATAATAACATCTATCATGAAGTTGAAAGCAGAATCAAAGAATCCAAGACGTGTCTAACATAAAAGAAGCTAAAATAAATCTAAATCGTGTCATTTGACGACGAGTCAAGTCTACGAGAAGGCGGTGTAGGTAAGCCACCTATGAGGACCGCTAGACGATTTTGGAGTAGTTGATCAACTTGCTCACGTACCTCTTGTTGCATTTCGTGTCTCATTTCTTCACGCAGTTCTTCTCGCATTTCTTCTCTCATTTCTTGTCTAATCTCTTCTCTGATCTCTGATCTCATCTCATGCTTCATCTCTTCCTTAATTTCTTGCAAATGATGCCCGACACATTCATTCACCCGTGCATTAAAGTCTATATCTTGAAGTGGAGATATCGAACTGGAGGATGCACCAACATGCCCATAGAAAGGAGCTTGAGAACCAAGAACATAAATGCGCGTCTTCTTAACACCGACTTCCTCCAAATAAATTTGTGAGAAATCAACTTCAGGAGGCTCACTGGACCCATCTTCAGGCTGAGACGCAGACGCAATTTTAGACATTATGGCATCCTGAACAAAAAAAATGATATAAACTCTATAATAATAACTTTTGAAAGAGAAAACATCAAGAACAGAGTCATAAAGGCAACAAAACTGAAAACTCAAATGTCAATAACAACACCTTAAAGACAATTGTTTTGATGTACACAACAGTTTTTCCCTACAAATTGCATTACTTGCTCGTCATCAATGTATTATACTTTCAGGTAAGGAAGTAATAATTTTCAACAGTGACATGTTATATAGCTTATATGTGCAGATTTATAAAATCGCCTGGGAGTTTCCTGGAGAAGGATGGCTAAAATTGAATACTGATGGTGCTACGAAAGGGAACCCAGGAAAAAGTTCAATTGGTTACTGTATACGAGATCCATTAGAGGATATTATTTATGTACATGGGCAGGAGATTCATGAAACTACAAACATAGAAGCAGAGGCAGTAGTTATACTTCATGCATTCAGGTATTGTAAAGCTCAGTTGCTATCTCCTATTTGGGTGCAAACAGATTCTATGCTATTGAAGAATGTCATTGAAGGAAGGTGGAGTACACCATGGGGAATTGTAGAGTATGTGGAGGAAATAAGGAAGTTGTTACAGGAGTGTAACGTTATCATAACACATATGTATCGCAGAGACAACAAACTGACTGATAACTTAGCTAATTATGCTCTTGATGTAGGTCCTATGGAGTGTGATTCTTTTGCACAACTGGACAGTACAGGAAAAGGATTGTGAATAACGATAAACTTCAATGCCCATACTTAAGAATAAGAGTTGCAAGAGATTGAAAGGGGAGGAGAAGGTGAACACAATGGAGGGGGAGATAACCAAACATACCTGCCTTGTTCAAATCCTTAGGGAGGAGAACATGGTGGGTCTTGTTTATATTAACATTGTGTTCGTTTTTGCAGGGAAAGCTACTGTATCCATGCTTTACCGTTTGATACAATTTCATTGGGTGGTATTAGCACTTGATACTCACTCCCATGAACGAGTATCAGATAGTAGGCATAAGCATGAAACTATTGAGTAAATAAAAAATACTTAGGACTATCTGTTCTCTCAATCTTAGAGGGCATATGCTCAGAATACACAATCATGTCCAAACCATTATGTTTCTGCCATTTTTCCTAAAGAAAAGAGGGACTCATATTTACTGCATCTCAGAGGAAAGCCACTGCCAAATTCTTTGGCCACGCTCCTGACTGACTTTGGGAGCTACATTTGGAGGGCTCTCATAAGGGTATATGCACTGTATTATATATGTATAATTTCCCAGGATGTGATTCATGGGAATAATACATTGATATTATACTGGACATCGCTACATTCTAGGAAGTTACACTATATTATCATAAAGGAAACTCATTGTGCTATAGACCTGAAAAACTCGAAGTTTCAAATGTGGGAGGTGATTCACAAGATATTTACCAAATATGGGGAGTAACAGAATACATAAAAGGATGCAATGGAATCTCAAGACGAGTTTCAACAAATCAACAAGGAATCACACAAAAGCACGAATATCGTGTGAACTGAAGGATGTACTGTTTTCATTTGGATTAGTGCTCAAAGTTTGTGCTACGCTTTCAAGCCAAATAATGAAGATGTCAATAAATTATTCAAAGAGCTAGAAGGATCTGCCCAGCTTTTGGAAGAAGGCGAATCAAATTTGGAGAAAGTGGGCGTTCACGCAATTTATATCCATATGGCTCGTTTATATTATATTTTATTTATACTGTTATAGGTTACAGGTTTCCATATTTCTTAGTTCAAATTGTAAGACCAATTTTGGGTATCACTCACTCAAAATTGGTAATAGGAGATACGTAATCGCCAAGGTAGGTGCTTTACTTTTACGTGCCAAAAAATGACAGCCAAGCTATAGTAACTTACATATGTGCTCTTAGATTTCTGGTCCACAAACTCCTTGTTCGCGTTCTTCCTAGTTCTTTAGCCTAACATTGAAATTCACGTTCACTATATTAATACATAATCAATAGCTTTGGAGATATTCTAACTTGGCTAAAGAAAAATGAATATATCAGTAGTCTTGCATGTTCTCGGTGAGCTCTGGAGCCTCCTGTATGGCGTGAGGGACCAGACCCTTCACCACCTTTTTCACTTAGTTGATTCCTTGAGCATTGCGCAGACTTGGCTTTAAAAGCCTCAGTCTCCCAGTGAGTCTTCCAGCTCTCCCAAATAGATACTGGAATATGTTTGCGCTTCTTCTCACAAGCTCTTGCTTCAGATAACATACCCTTGTATCGTTCTGCACATTTTCTCATAAACTTATCCTTTATGGCACCTTCAATTGCAGTGTCCCATTGAAAGCGTTTCTGTTTGAGAAGATCAAATGAAAAATAACACAAGATATTGATAACAACAACAACAACAACAACTTACCCAGTGTAGTAGATCCTCGGCTCAAGAAAGATAAAGGGAACTCCAAATATTATCGATCTTATTTGAAAAAAAAAGAATAGCTCCAAATATCTAAAAGGAATGAGAAAGGATCTTCTAGCCTAGCTAAAGAAAAAAAATTACTGATCTAAAAATCAAGTTAAAAACAGAGATCACCAACCAAATACTAAGAAAGAACTGTGATCCCTCAAGATAGCAAAAACCTTTGCCAGACACAATTATTATCAACATATGGGACCAAAACTTTATGCTTATTCCATCTCTACTATTGTGGTCATTATAAATTTCCCCTACTTCTTTTCGGACACTGGTGCCGCAGGACATAGCATTCCTAGAATTGCTCTATCAAGGTACTTGATAAATGATGATGCTTGGACCAGAATCTATACAATTCAACATATGTATATTCCGGAAGTTGAAGGAAATATGGGATCTTAAAATAATTCATGCAGTAGTTACTTCATGACATTTGTACATTTGGCAGAAAGGGAAACTAACTAGTATAATATTAAGGTATTAAGTTTTCTATTTTTCATCCTTTTATCTTGCATTACTGTTGTTTAGGTATTTATAGCAGCATAAAAGCACTAAAACTAAGAAGTCTTGGACGTTATAAAAAATGTTATATATAAGGATTATGATTGTTTTTCACTAATTATGCAACAAAAAAACTAAATATTGCAATGAGAGGAATTCAAGTATCGTAAAATTCTGATAAATGTATCACATATGTACTCGGCAGATGGATATTCTGAAGAAAAAAGCACAAATATGACAAACTAGAAGGACTTAATCATGATTACAACTCAAAGATGTAAGAGATGGATAACGGTCTACTTCCGATAGAATTAATAGCAGTAGATGAAATAATTAGGAGCTCATTCACGATATCATGATTTCTCCCACATTTTAGGTCGGGCTACTGAAATTATCTGTCTAGAAACTAACAAAGCAAAGAATTGCATTCCCCCTAGCCAACTAAAGCATACTTCTAATGCATTTATTTATTAGTTCATCATAATTATCCGATATCTCCTATACATCTCGACATTGAAGACTACTAACCAGATTTTGTTTGGCTACCTACCCTAGTATTAATCAAATTAGAGATGTCAGAAGCCCTAAACCAGTGTTTTCTGTAATGCGCACAGAACAGATGAAACACAAGATTGATACAACAGAAATTTAAAATGTACAAAGTCCATTATTAAAATGATAATTAGTACTATAACTTTACCTTAAACTCTTCCCAATAGAAATCTTTTGTCTCTGGTGTAACAGTGTCACGACCCAATTCCCAACCCGGTCGTGATGGCGCCTCTCGTGAAGACAAGGCCAGCCAACAGTACATTAACACTTCCTTTAACAATTTCTTAGCATAAACAGGTCTAAATCATAGTTACTGAATAATCATAAGTGCGGAAATAAAACTTAACATAACGGGGAAAAACCATCCCAAACTCAGCCCGATGATCGGGGTGTCACAAGTCATGAGCTACTACAGAGTTTGAATAAAATACTACAAGTCTGTGTCTAAGAACATAGTCCGAAGATAAATGAAATACTGATGATAAGGAAGAAACGGAGCTGTGGACGTCGACAGCTACCTCGTCTCTCCGAGTCCGCCTGGTCTGGAAAGAATCAGCACTCAGGAACGAACTCAGCTATGCCTGTATCTGCACACATGGTGCAGGGAGTAATGTGAGTACTCCGACCCAGTGAGTAATAAAGATAAATAATGACTGAGAACACAAAAATCCCGTAAAGGCACAAGTAATGCTATCTCAAGCAGTAAAACCAGATAAAACAGTAAAACCAGTGAAATATAGCAAGAAATTCTCTTTGAAACAATTAAATCAATTATGCTCAACCAGTAAGAAATGCTCAGAACACTGCCCCTCGGGCATGATTTTTGTTCCTGGTCAGTCATTGTTACCTGACCGGTCAGCCATTGTTACCTGACCAAAATGCGTATCACAGTGCCATTGTTACCACTGATCAGTCATTGTTACCTGATTGGTCAGTCATTGTTACCTGACCAAAACGCGCATAACAGTGTCGTTGTTACCACTGTCTAAAAGTTAACCGCTCTAGATGGGTACCCGCGCTCACTGTGGGTGTGCAGACTCCGGAGGGGCTCCTACATCCCAAGCGCTATCAACAAGGCCTGAAAGTCTGAACAGTATCAATACGAGGCCTGAAAGCCTCCTCACATCACTCATCATGCCCTCACATAAGGCCCTCGGCCTCAATCAGCCCAAAAATAGTCAAAAACCCCTCGGGCACCAGTAAAACAATAATACTCAGCTCAAACAATAGTCCAAATATCAGTTAAAACTCTAAGTTTGAGTAAAATATAGCTAAGTTAAGGAAACAGTGTAAATCACATGGACTGAGTTAAAATAATATTTCGAATAGTGAGGAAAACAGTGATGATAGTTCATAAGGAGTTCAAACAGTCGGCAATAAGCCCCAAATATGGCAAATAGCCCAAATCACAGTGTAAAACAACATGTCATAGTTAATACGCGGTAAAATATCCTCTGGATTGGACCAAGTCACAATCCCCAATAGTAAATGACCCCGCGCTCGCCATTGAACGCGTGTCTCATCTCAACACAGCACCAAGTGTGCAAAATCCGGGGTTTCAAACCCTCATGACGTCATTTAAAATCATTACTCACCTCTAGCCAGCCAAAAGTCTAGCTCGCCAAGCCCTTTCTCCTCGAATCGACCTCCTCGCGCGTCGAGTCTGATCAAAACCATAAGGAATACATTACAATAGGCCAAAGAAACATAACCCAATAAAAAATACTCGAAAAACGTCGAAAATCATGAAGTTGGCAAAACCCGAGCCCTGGGCCCACTTCTCGAAAAATTACAAAATTCACATCTCCGGATTCCTCGTCTCGCAACGAGTCTATACATATCAACTTTACCAAAATCGGAGCCCAAATGCCCCCTCAAATCCCAAATTTTCATTTCAAAAACCAAGCCCTAGTTCTTCCAATTTTTACCCAATTTTTCCAAGAATTAAAGGTTGATTCTTCAATAAAATGATGTTTCTAGGCCATAGGACTTACCTCCAATCGATTCCCAGTCAAAACTCTCTAAAACCCCGTCAAAAGCTCTCAAGCTTGCTCAACAATGGAGGAAAATACATGACCCTCGCGGATGAAAAATGATATTAAACTCCTACTGGCCTTCAGGGGTTTTCGCTTCTGCGGTCCCCATGCCCGCTTCCGCGTGACCGCATCTGCAGTCCTTGTCTGCTTAAGCAAAATCTCATTAAATCTCAGAGGCCGCTTCTGCGACTCATATTCCCGCTTCTGCGGAACTTCACCCCCCAGGCCCAAACCGCTTCTGCGGTGACTTTTCCGCTCATGCGGATCCGCTTTTGCGAATACCTTTCCGCTTCTGCGAAAACTGCTCAGCCTCACCCTCTTCCGCACCTGCGATGCCTTCTCCGCTTCCGCGCAGCCGCATCTGCGGTCTCCTTTTCGCAGATGCGGAAATACCTGCTGCAACCAAGAACCTGTAATTTCCAACTCCAATTTCTTCCGTTTAACCACCCGAAATCACCCCGAGGCCCCCGGGACCTCAACCAAAAACACCAACACATCCTAAAACCCCATTCAAACTTGTTCCCATCCTCAGAACACATCAAACAACGCAAAAACCATTAAATCGCATCGGATTCAAGCCTAAGTTTCTTAAAACTTCCGAAATACGCATTCGATCAAAAACCCAACCAAAACATCTCCGAATGACCTGAAATTTTGCACACACATCCAAAATCACCTAACGGAACTACTGTAACTCTCGGAATTCCGTTCCGACCCCCGGATCAAAATCTCACCCACCAACCGGAATTCGCCAAAATACTAACTTCGCCAATTCGAGCCTAATTCCACACCGGACCTCCAAAATCACTTTCGATCACGCTCTTAAGTCACAAATCATCCCCCGAAGCTAACCGAATCACCGAAAATCACATACGAGCCCTCTAACTCAACAGTAAACTTTTGGTTGACTTTTTCCAAAACAAGCTTTCCTTAAAGAGACTAAGTGTCTCATTTCCATCTAAAACCAATCCAATTCAACTCGATCACCTCAAATACCGATAATGAAGCATAGAGAAACATAATATGGGGGAAACGGGGCGGTAACTCACGTGACGACGGGCCGGGTCGTCACAAACAGACTTCCAATTATGTCCTTCATGATCCAGTTTCTCCTTGATGATTTTTGTGACAGACCGAGCGACTTGATTGCCCGGGTCCAGACTTGAGTAAATAAGAAACGAATTATTTTATTACTCCATTTCATTTAAAGATTTCATATTCTTTCAAGAAACATTTGAGAAATAATGTGAATTACTTAAGCGATGCTTAATAATAATCAAAAGGGACATTCTTCTGCCCATCTTCTTACGAACCAATTTATATTTTTTGTGTGAAGTGTAAGTAATATCTTTATTTTACACAATTACTGCAGTAAATGAGTTGTTACCTCCTAACTAGAGTTAATATGAAGGATTTAAGATTTTGGTATGCAAGGAAGACCACATTAATGCACTCATATAGGCAAATCATATACATTCTTCCAAAAGTTTTCCTAATAAGACCAAGTCTTACTTCATATAAAATAAAATAGAAAAGCTTTCCTCTAAAAGACGATTCCATGAGCATATTCATCTAGAGTCATTGTCTAGTCATATTGAAAAAAATAAGAACTTTCATGCTTTCTCTAGTTTTTTGGATAAGATCACTTGCTGTTAGAGTAGAAAATCAATTGACATGTTCATTTGAAGTGTTTGTGCTACGTACCATATAAAAAAGATAAAAAAGATTTCGCTAACTGACATATTATAACAAATTGTGCCTCAACATGTCTGTCCCAATACTCTAAATATGTATCTATCTTTTTAGATGCAAAACAATCAGGTATGACTTCGCATAACTTCACAAAGATGCACTAATACACACCAGATAAGCACGAAACAAAAATAAATAAATAAATATAAATAGATGACACTTGTACTCTTACCCTCCAAGGACGATTGTAATTGGCATACGGTTACCACCAATTGTGTTTGACGAACTTGTTGTTTGTATTTCATCTCCAGGTGTACCAAGATCAGAAGATGAAGATGGTAATGATCTGTTTATAGCTGCATCCGAATGTGGTGTTTCTATAACTGGAGGTTCAGGTGATAATGGTGACTGATTAGATGTGGGAATCAACATCTCAGGAGATCTCAGTGTGTTTGCATTCCTGTTTTCAGCATATCTACGTGCTCCACCTCCCCCAGGTGCCATATCTGCAATTCCAAAGTCATATGTAGATGAACAAATACATAATTAATGAATTATGATCAAATCTAATTGGATACAGTAATAAGTAGTTAATTGATATATTATTCTAAGAGTAATTAATTGATATATTACTCCAAGAACAGAATGCTCTGAAAAAAATAAGGCATACAAGTATTAATCTAGACATGGCTGATTAAAAAGACAAACAACTTTATAATTTCTTACCGCCTTTGCAAAATACAACTACTACTCCTCACAAAATGAGATTGATGGTAACTAGTCAAACAAGCAAGCGAAAGAGATATTAAATACAAATACTTAATCAATTGCATCCACATTTACTAATTCAGTATTCATAGTCTGATCCCAATTTTGCATCTCTTCATATTGAACTATATTTCTAGTAATGTCACGACCCGGATTTTCCACCCTCGGGAGACGTGATGGCGCCTACTATTAGGAGCTAGGCAAGCCAACTATTTATTATCTCTTTTAGCAAACTTCGACATTAATAAAAATAATGAAATATTTAATAGAAAAGCGGAAGTCTTAAATATAAATAAACGGAGAACAATGCGGAAGTTCAATACAACTCTACCCAAGAACTGGAGTCACAAACTCACGAACGTCTAGAGAATGCTAAATACAATGTCTGAATAAAAAATAATTCTGTTTGTTCTGGTACAAAGGATAACAAACTAAAGTAAAGATAGAAGAGACTCCGAGCCATGCGGACGCCAGCAAGGCTACCTCGGGATCTCTGGACTGAAGTCAGCTCCCAAAACTCCTACTGATGTCCAAAAGCTGCTCAGGCACCGTAATCTGTGCAAAAAGATGCACCGAGTGTAGCATCAACACAACCGACCCCATGTGCTGGTAAGTGCTTGAGGGCCTAACCCCGGCGAAGTAGTGACGAGGCTAGACCGGACTACCAAACAAACCTGTGCGGTTCCATCTATATGTATGCAATATAAAGGTATACAGAAATTAACCAGTCAAGGGGGAGGGGGAGCATGCTGTAAGGGCTGTAACAGTTCAGGTATAAAATCAATAATTAAGGAATGAGACAGTAAAACTACAATAACAACGATGGTAGGAAATCAACAGTTGCACGCCACCATCCTTCGTGCTTTTACTCTCATTGTCACCCAAACAATCATATAAAGTGCACGGCATCACCCTTCGTGCTTTACCTCACAAAACGATGGCACGGAATGACCCTTCGTGCATAAACACTCGTATCATGGCACGGAATGTTCCTTTGTGCATTAGTAATCAAATCGGGGCACGAAATGTTCCTTCGTGCTTTAGTAATCGAAACATGGCACGGAATGTTCCTTCGTGCATTAATAATTAAAACATGGCACGGAATGTTCCTTCGTGCATTAATAATTAAAACATGGCACGAAATGTTCTTTCCTGCATTAATAATTAAAACATGGCACGGAATGTTCCTTCGTGCATTAATAATTAAAACATGGCACGGAATGTTCCTTCGTGCATTAACATATTCTCAACACCAATCGTGCACGGCATCAACCTTCGTGCTTTATCACTCTTCCTCACCCAAGCAACAATCACAACCAATGGGGCGAGGGAATAGACAAACAGTAATAGAACTCCCGGCAAGGGAAAACACAAGTAAACAGTTAAATCCCGGCAAGGGAACAACAATAATGACTTTCACATCTCGGCAAGGGGAAAACAACAACAATGACTTTCACATCCCGGCAAGGGAGGTAATCAATATACGAATACAGCCCGGCAAGGGAATAATCACATTTCTTTCTCTTTCTTTCATTTCTTACTCAATAATTACTTTATCGTTCAAGCCACGCTCCAAAGAGTTCACAAATCATAATTCTTTCTCATACTCTTCACATTATACGGAAATCATCAATTACACAAGGAAGTGTCACAACAAAATTAGAATAAGCACAAATAAGACTCACGGTCATGCTAGACACCAATGTATAGATACTCGTCACCATGCCTATACACCGTACTCGACAATTAGCAATTAGCAAACAATACTCTAATCCTATTCCCTCAAGCCAAAGTTAGATCAAACACTTACCTCAACTTCCACGCCTAAATCAATCCACAACGACCGCCTTTCCTTTCGAATTCGGCTCCAACTCAATCAAATCTATGAAATAACGACTTTATAATATCAATAATAGCTAAACAAATCGAACTCAATGCCTAAATATAGGTTCCCAACCTTTCTTCCAAAAATTCCAAAATCGACCCCGGACCCGCTTGGTCAAAACTCGATGTTCGAACCAATTCCATATCACCCTTTCCCCCACGAGCCCGGATATACAATTTGTTTTTACATTCGACCCCAAAACGAGGTCTAAATCAAAGAAAATCGAAAAGCCCTAACTCTACCCAATTCCCCCAATTTCAACCCTAGATTACATGATTTGAGCCTAAGAATTTAATAAATGATGAAGGAAAATGAAGGAAACAAGTTAAATAATACTCACCCAAGTGGTCTTGAAGAATGGGGGCTTCAATGGACTCCTAAGTGCTTGAGGAAGAAGAGAGCTCGTGTGTTTTTGAATGAGACCCGTAGCTACTGTTTTTTGAAAACTTAAAAAAAATCACTGGGCAAAATTTCCCTTCGCATTCGCGGGAACAGTGTCGCGTTCGCGAAGGGTAACTGGGCAAGGCATCGCGTTCGCGATTGGAATGATGCGAACGCGGAGAAGGAAGCTGGGGGGGGGTGGGGGGTCCGAGGTAC
>NW_017670397.1:687571-773722 GCF_001879085.1 Nicotiana attenuata
CCACCTCTATGACCTCTACCCCCACCTCTAGCTGGCTGGGCGGCCTGTGGATCACCTGGTGCCTGAATCATGGGGCGAGGACCCTGCTGCTGGGAACTACCCGAAGCTCGAGGGCAAAATCTGACAATGTGACTCGGGTCACCACAACCATAACAAGCCCTCGGCTGCTGAGACTGCTGACCCTATCGACCTGACTGTCCTCCCCAGAAACTCTGAAGTGGCGGTGCACTGATGGGAGCTGGTGGTGCACTGAAAGACTGCTGATTAGAATAATGCGGCTGAGAACCACTACCGCCTGAAGTACCATGAGAGACCTGGAGAGCTGACTGAAAGGGCCTCGGAGGATGGCCTCTACCATTAGAATCTCTACCTCTAGACGAGGTACCACTGAATTTACCTGCATGATGGGGCCTCTTATCCGACCCATGACCACCTCCCTGGGGAAGCACTATCTCAACTCTACGGCCCACACTGGCCGCCTCCTGAAAAGCGATCTCACCCCCGGCCTGAGCCACTATACCCGGCTGACCTGCCACTGCTAGCTGAACCACTGGAAGCAAACCCGCTCGAATGACACCCTCTATGAGGCCTACCAATCGAACTAGAGCGTCCTGAAGGACTGGGGTGGCAATGAACCCCTCTGGGACCTGAACTGGGCCCATCGCAACTGCTGGGGCTGGAACCTCCTCCTCAAACTCAACCTGAGGCTCCGCCTCTGGGGCTGCTGCTCGGGGCTTGGACTGCTGAGCGGTAGATGAGGAAGCGCGTGTTCTCGCCAGCCGCGAAAGAATAGAGTAGAAATTCAATCGGTGGTTGAGAAACAGAACCGCACGACAAGAAAGAACAAAAGTGAAATTTTCCAAATTCTGTAGCCTCTGGGGGATAAATACAAACGTCTCCGTACCGATCCCTCAGACTCTACCGAGTTTGTCCGTGAGTTGTCAGACCTATGTAACCTAGTGCTCTGATACCAACTTGTCACGACCCGGATTTTCCACCCTTGGGAGTCGTGATGGCGCCTACTATTAGGAGCTAGGCAAGCCAACTATTTATTATCTCTTTTAGCAAACCTCGACATTAATAAAAACAACGAAACATTTAATAGAAAAGCGGAAGTCTTAAATATAAATAAATGGAGAACAATGCTGAAGTTCAATACAACTCTACCCAAGAACTGGAGTCACAAACTCACGAACGTCTAGAGAATGCTAAATACAATGTCTGAATAAAAACATAATTCTGTTTGTTCCGGTACAAAGGATAACAAACTAAAGTAAAGATAGAAGAGACTCCGGGCCATGCGGACGCCAGCAAGGCTACCTCGGGAGCTCTGGACTGAAGTCAGCTCCCAAAACTCCTACTGCTATCCAAAAGCTGCTCCGGCACCGTGATCTGTGCAAAAATATGCACAGAGTGTAGCATCAGCACAACCGACCCCATGTGCTGGTAACTGCCTGGCCTAACACCGGCGAAGTAGTGACGAGGCTAGACCGGACTACCAAACACACTTGTGCAGTTCCATCTATATGTATGCAATATAAAGGTATACAGAAATTAACCAGTCAAGGGGGAGGGGGAGCATGCTGTAGGGGCGGCAACAGTTCAGGTATAAAATCAATGATTGAGGAATGAGACAGTACAACTACAATAACAACGATGGTAGGAAATCAACAGTTGCACGTCACCATCCTTCGTGCTTTTACTCTCATTCTCACCCAAACAATCATATAAAGTGCACGGCATCACCCTTCGTGCTTTACCTCACAAAGCGATGGCACGGAATGACCCTTCATGCATAAACACTCATATCATGGCACGGAATGTTCCTTCGTGCATTAGTAATCAAATCGGGGCACGGAATGTTCCTTTGTGCATTAGTAATCGAAACATGGCACAGAATGTTCCTTTGTGCATTAATAAATAAAACATGGCACGGAATGTTCCTTCGTGCATTAATAATTAAAACATGGCACAGAATGTTCCTTCGTGCATTAATAATTGAAACATGGCACGGAATGTTCCTTCGTGCATTAATTATTAAAACGTGGCACGGAATGTTCCTTCGTGCATTAATAATTAAAACATGGCACGGAATGTTCCTTCGTGCATTAACATATTCTCAACACCAATCGTGCACGACATCAACCTTCGTGCTTTATCACTCTTCCTCACCCAAGCTACAATCACAACCAATGGGGCGAGGAGATAGACAAACAGTAATAGAAGTCCCGACATGGGAAAACATAAGTAAACAGTTAAATCCCGGCAAGGGAACAACAACATTGACTTTCACATCTCGGCAAGGGAAAAACAACAACAATGACTTTCACATCCCGGCAAGGGAGGTAATCAATATACGAATACAGCCCGGCAAGGGAATAATCACATTTCTTTCTCTTTCTTTCATTTCTTACTCAATAATTACTTTATCGTTCAAGCCACGCTCCAAAGAGTTCACAAATCATAATTCTTTCTCATACTCTTGACATTATACGAAAATCATCAATTACACAAGGAAGTGTCACAACAAAATTAGAATAAGCACAAATAAGGACTCACGGTCATGCTAGACACCAATGTATAGATACTCGTCACAATGCCTATACACCGTACTCGACAATTAGCAATTAGCAAACAATACTCTAATCCTATTCTCTCAAGCCAAAGTTAGATCAAACACTTACCTCAACTTCCACGGCTAAATCAATCCACAACAACCGCCTTTCCTTTCGAATTCGGCTCCAACTCAATCAAATCTATGAAATAATGACTTTATAATATCAATAATAGCTAAACAAATCGAACTCAATGCCTAAATATAGGTTCCCAACCTTTCTTCCAAAAATTCCAAAATCGACCCCGGGCCCGCTTGGTCAAAACTCGAGGTTCGAACCAATTCCATATCACCCTTTCCCCCACGAGCCGAGATATACAATTTGTTTTCACATTCGACCCCTAAACGAGGTCTAAATCAAAAAAAATCGAAAAGCCCTAACTCTACCCAATTCCCCCAATTTCAACCCTAGATTACATGATTTGAGCCTAAGAATTTGATAAATGATGAAGGAAAATGAAGGAAACAAGTTAAATAATACTCACCCAAGTGGTCTTGAAGAATGGGGGCTTCAATGGACTCCTAAGTGCTTGAGGAAGAAGAGAGCTCGTGTGTTTTTGAATAAGACCCATAGCTACTGTTTTCTGAAAACTTAAAAAAAATCACTGGGCAAAATTGCCCTTCGCGTTTGCGGGAACAGTGTCGCGTTCGCGAAGGGTAACTGGGCAAGGCATCGCGTTCGCAATTGGAATGATGCGAACGCGGAGAAGGAAGCTGGGGGGAGGGGGGGTCCAGGACTTGGTCTATGCGAACGCGGGGAAACCTACGCGAACGCAATGAAGGGAGCCTTATGGACTACGCGAACGCGAGGATATAAGTGCGAACGCGATGAGTAAAATGAAGGCTAAGTCTTCTGAGTCAAAATACTCTACGCGAACGCGAGAGGCATAGTGCGAACGCGAAGGAGAAAATCACTGTGCACCTGTTGCAGATTTTCTGCAATCTTCCTAAGTCCAAAACTACCCCGAACACCTCCGAAAACACTCCCGAGCCCTCGGGGCTCCTAACCAATAACACACACCAACTCGACAACATCCTACGAACTTGACCGTGCGATCAAATCGCACGAGGAATCAAACCTCAAAATTATCACTTTTTCTTCAAACTTCATAAACTTTCATTTCTAGATATTTAGGTCCGAAACACGTCAAATGACGTCCGATTTCAACCAAATTTCACAGAAAGCGCTTAAACCACATATAAGACCTGTACCGGGCGCCGGAACCAAAATACGAGCCCGATACCAACACGTTCTAATCAATTTCCTTTTCAAATTTCCATATTAATTTCAGAAAAACAATTTCACAGAAAAAAATCATTTCTCGGCCTCTAGACCTCGGAATTCGACTCCGGGCATATGCCTGAGTCTCATATTTTTCTACGGACCCTCCGGGCCGTATAATCACGAGTCCGGGTCCGTTTACCCAAAATGTTGACCAAAGTCAACTTTATTCATATTAATATCAAAATTCGTCAATTTTTACACAGAATTTATATTTAAGCTTTCCGGCTACGCGCCCGGACTGCGCACACAAATCGAGGCAAGCCTAAGTGAGGTTTTCAAGGCCTAGGAGACATAGACTGAGTGAGAAAGCAGGTGATGACCCTTTGGGTCGTCACAAGTAACCTCATGTTCTCCATG
Source organism: Nicotiana attenuata (assembly GCF_001879085.1). NCBI lineage: Eukaryota > Viridiplantae > Streptophyta > Magnoliopsida > Solanales > Solanaceae > Nicotiana > Nicotiana attenuata. Next base: position 691,828 of record NW_017670397.1, read on the forward strand.
CAAGTACCATATATGATACCCAGGTACAAAGCCTTCACGCAATAAATGTTCATGGACCGTAAGAACATCTTCAAAATTTCTATTCTGACACTTTTTCGGTTACATGGGCACCTTAGTCTCTCACCATCCCTCCCTTCCCGATGATTCTTTGCAAACTCAATAAATTGCTCAACACCCCTTACGAATTCTGGGTTATACAAACCTCTTGTTAACCTTTTGTACATCCACTCACGATTTAAAAAGATTACAATAGCATTTATTGATTTCTAAAAATCTTTAGATAGTAAAAAATGAGTACTAATAATCAAATTAGGCCTCAAATCCAAATTATAATGAGCACAAGCTATCAACATATCTACAATATACTGGAAAAATTAGATTGATAAAAAATACTTACCACTTAGCCGAATGGATTGTGGAATTGAGAAGCATCCAAACGATAACTTGTGAGAGACTTGTTTGAGATAATCTTTCAGCTGAGAAAAATAATGGAAAGGATTTAGCATATTGCGATCGTGGTCAGAAGAAGCTGAAAAGGCGCGGGAGTTCTGTGTAATTTAGGAGAGTGGGTAGAGTTTAGGCGGTATACAATGTAATTTAGGAATGTGGCTGAAATGGCGTGGGCAGAAGGACTTCTTTATTTTTCTTCTTTTTATTTAACTAGACCTCATCCTGTTGTGCTTTATTTGAGGTTATGACAATGTTGCAATTAACTCAAGTAAGTATAACTAAAATATAGATACTACTTCTGACATATTATTTGTCTTATAAAAGTGCACACAGCTTAATAAAGATAGACATATAACAGCGTACGTCTTAATTTTAAGAATTTTAGTATTAATTATTTATATATATATATATATATATATATATATATATATATATATACCTTCTTTTCTTTGTCTCTTTGGAAACTTTCCAATTTATATCGCTTTCTCCATTTTTCTTTTTTTGTATTTTCGTAATTTCATTTTTGATTCTTAAACTATGTAAATATAACTAATCACATGACTTATACATGTATTGTTGGTTATTAAATTATCATACAAAATAATAAATTTTAGTTGCACCAAACTATTTGTATAAAATAATAAAATTTTAATTGCACTCATGTTTGAATTACAAAATATAAACTAAGTCCAAAAATAGTTTATAGCTAATTATTTAATGTTCGAATATGCAATGAAATTTGTATACGGTCGAAATCAGGTATGTCCGACTTCTTAGGCTCGAGGGATCGCCTTAAGCCCAAAACAGGACGGATCGTTTTCAAGCTCAATGAACCAGGCTCCAGCTCCATGACAGAGTACAAGGCTCGAAGAATTAAGTGTTCGAGGAACGTCGGGGCTCGACTATGACTAGGCCTCGAGGTAATGTCGTTATGGATTTATAACAAAATGAGCAAGATTCCTGCCACGTCCCCAAAATCATGGCGTAAATCCCGAAATAGATTTGTACGAATCCCTACTAGGCGGTTAGACAGTTGTCCCAATAAGATTCTTTACTGTAAATGAAAATGTACCTTATTTAGGGTTCCCCTATTATATAAAGGGACCCCAATCATTTGTAAAGGGGATCTAATCATTAGCAAGAACATGCTCTCTTACTTTTCTCGCTCATTGTTCATCAGAATTGTCCTTTCGCTTTATTATTCTTATTTTACTGTCCTTAATCCATCTCGAGGTCACTGGGCTCGAGGTCGATACAGCCTAGTAACACTGGTTTGAATCACTCATTTCTTTCATTTATACTTTATACTTCTTGATTATTAATTAGTATTGAACTAAATCACATATCTTTACAACTACAAATCAAATTTAATTGTTACTCGTATTTTCGAGGTAAACAGTTTGGCGCCCACTGTGGGGCTAAAGAAAATAATGATTATTTCATTAATGATTCTCATAACACACGTTATTTTTACACTTTTTCTTGCCAAGAATTTTTTGATTATCAAGATTAAACATATCAAACTCGCAAAACGCACATGTTCATGACAACGAATGTCTTGGATTTCATGGGGAAAACAATAATGTAGGGGTTGGTGTACCACTGATAAATCCTGAGGAAGTGCCAAATGTGGAACTAGTTGATATTAGTTCGCACATTGCTTTAAATGCAGATTTAGGCGCAGACCCCGGAGGAAGTGTACGCAGGGAAGCCCGATCTGAGGGCCAAGGAGCACAAGGTATAGGAGATGGGGGAGTCAGCCTCCATGTGATATTCGAGATGCTGCAAGCTTAACAGATTGCCATCGCTCAACTTCAGAGTCAGAATAAAACTCCGAGTATAGCTGAACCGGAAAACACTCGACATGCTGAACCGGCGCCAGAGAGGTCAAACAAAAATGGCTCGGGGACTGACCCCATCGTTATGAGGATACTCGAAGAGCTCACCAAGAGGATCGAGTCCGGGGAAAAGAAGATTGAGGACAATGACAAAAAGGTGGAGACTTATAATTCCTGTGTTGATCAAATACCGGGGGCATCCCCGGTCTTGAAAGGTTTAGATGCCAAAAAGTTCATACAGAAATCATTCCCTCAAAGAGCGGCTCCGATGCCCATTCCTAAAATGTTTCGCATGCCCAATATACCCAAATATAACGGGACTACCGACCCGAATGAACATATTACCTTATATACTTGCGGGATTAAAGGAAATGACCTGAATGATGATGAGATCGAGTCAGTATTGTTGAAATAATTTGGAGAAACTTTGTCGAAAGGAGCCATGATTTGGTACCACAACTTGCCCCCGAACTTAGTACTAGTTAACATTGAATATATGGGATAATATCTACTGGGTAGGGCATTGAACTTATTATTTTTAGAATAGTAAAATAATGTATAAAGAAAGAAGAATAGAGATAGAGTAACACTAAGCATACTTTGAATTAACTTAAAAAATAAAGTAAAAATAATACTCGAAAATATTATTGATAATTTCAAATAATAAATATATTCGGAGCAATCGAATAAAAGTCTAAAAGAGATAAATTTTTTGGTACTTACATTGAGATAATATGATATTTAATTTATGATTTTGTTAAAATATATGATTTGAAGTACTCGAACAATTCAGATCGATCACACTTTCATATAATCAATATTCTTTAATAGTGTACGAGCATCACGGCGTTGCCCAAGTGTCTATTAGTGGGAAGTACGGGTGTACATGGACTAGGTTGGTTAAATTTTTATTAAAACCAAACCAAACCAACTATATCAGGTTGGATTGGTTCGGTTTTTTTGGGTTTTTCGGATTTTTTGATTATGTGAATATTATTTCAATCTTACTTTGTTAAACTTTTTATAAGTAAATATATGTTTAGTAAAAATTGAAAAACTTGACAAACATATGATCTATTAAAATATTTTTATGGTAGAATTTTGTTAATAACACGATAGTTATTTTTTTAGTCGTCTGACAATAAATTTTCGTTGATGTATACTTACAAGGTTAAACGAAATTAATAACTAATCATAAAAATCAATATGATACCTAATTAATGATAAGTTCTATTTAATTTTAGATTATCGAAATACCACTTCAAATTTGATAAAAATATAAGAATTTAATAAATCTTGACATATGAACATGGAAGAACAAAGAAATTGATGCATTTCAGTAACACTTGATAAGAAAGTAATCATATAACCCATTATTTAAGGTTAATAAAAATGGAGTACTTCATATTCTATTAAATATTACATTCCATAAGAGAATCCCAAAAATTTCTAGAATTTTTGTAAAGAAAATTCTATATAAAGTCTTAAAAGTATATATAAAAAATTATATATGTATATGTCGTTTTGGTTCGGGTTTTTTCACTCAATACCAAACCAAATCAAACCAAACCTAATCGGGTTTTTTAATCGGTTTGGTTTGACTTTTCGGTTTGGTACGGTTTTCCGGTTCGGTTTGTACACCCCTAGTGGGAAGTCTATAACCAAATATTTGGATATTTATATCTGAAAATATAATTGTACGTGAATTTTTATTAAAGAATGGAGTGTTACTCTAGTTCATGATGATTCTTATTCGTGCACAAATAATATTAGAGTGTGACTCATGATATATATTGATATATTTACTATAAATGCTAGATCCGTCAGAAAATACCAATTGATTTTGTATCTATCGTTAAATTTATCAATCGTTTCAACTCTAGTTGGTAATTTACCAACTATTTCATTTCTACATTGATAAATTTTCCAACTATTTCAATAGCAGTTGGTAATTTGCCAACGAAAATAAGTAATACTAACAAATTCCAAACCAAAATCTTGATCTATTAGTAAAGATTTTCAACCAATTTAGTTTCAGTTGGAAAGTTTACTAACAGATACCATTCGGTTGGTAATTTACTAACGCATTTTAAATTGGTTGGTAAATTAGCAACAAAAATTCTTTTGTTGGTAAATAGTTGGTTGGTAATTCGTTACTAATCTGTTAATAAACTATACTTCATTTTTTCCACCATATTTAACAACGGATATGTACTCCGTTGGTAATATTACCAACGAAAAATGTTTGTTGGTAATATTTGAGTTGGTAATCCGTTAGTAAGCAGTTGCTAGATTAGGCGCCTATTTTCCCGCCATATTTACCAACTAAATTATTTAGTTAGTAAAATTTTGGTTGGCAATTCGTTAGGAATCCGTTACTAAATTTTGAAAAGTAAATTAGTTACCATTTTGTTAGTAATCTGTTGCTAATACACTAACAAATTCGGGCCGTTGGTAAAATCCGTTAGCAATTGGGTTTTTTTTTTGTAGTGAGAGGAACTCTATTGTACTCTCAGTATGAAAACTTTGCTATGAAGGATGGAGAAACCATTCAGGAGATGTACACGAGGTTCACTACATTGACAAATGAACTAAAATCTCTTGGCAGGATTATCCCTGAAAAAGGAAGAGTTGAGAAGATACTTACTAGGGTCTTGCCAATTACTTGGGAAAGCAAGATCACTGCCATCCAGGAATCAAAGAATATTGGCACACTCCCTCTAGAAAAATTGATTTGAAATCCCGCTGCCTATGAACTTAGGTGACAAACCATGAAAATAGATGTACCTAAGAAGGAATGGAGTTTGTCACTCAGAATCACTAAAGGTTCTGATCTGGAATATGATGAAATGGCAATGATCACCAAAGACTTCAAGAATTACTTAAGGAGAGGAAAGGGTTCTTCAAGAAGTGGAAGCTACAGCAAGGCAAGAGCTCCGGATAAGCAAACCAATGATGTCTGCTACAAGTATAGAAAGACTGATCACATGATCAAAAACTGTCCTTTGTGGGATATTGAATGGAAGAAGGAGGGAGCTGAACGAAGGAATAGGAAGAAGGAACAGGTTCATCCTAACAAACGCAACAACAAAGGATCAACCAAGGTTATGGTTGCTGCTTGGGGAGAATGCTCACATGAAATCTCAAATGATGATGATGAAGATGAACGAGCACTAATAGTTATTAGACAACCCGATGAAGAAACTGAGGTAAGTGTCTTTCATCTCAAAGACAAGATTAAATGTTTGTCTAAAGAAAGATTATCTGAATTATTACTAGAGCTGATTGATGAATCTGAGGATCTGAATAATAAAAAGGAACAGTTGTCAAAAGAATGTATCATTTTGAAGGCTAAGTGCAAAAACCTGGAACTTAGGCCTTGTGAAACTGAAAGTGAAAATAGTGTGTTGAAGAACCAGGTTCATGCACTTGATACAATTGTCCTAAAACTTAGATCTGAAAATCTGAAATTGAAATTAGGAATAGGTAAAAAGACAACTGGTGACACATAACTCACTTTAGAAGAGAACGTATGTAAAATGAAAGATGAGTTGTATAAAAGGGATGAACAGGTAAGAGTCCTAAAGGAGGACCTGAGCAAGGTCAAGCATGAGCTAGACAGAGCTTGTAAATGGAACAGGACCTCTGATGCACTTTCATGGCTACAAGAACAACATACTAGTAACAGAAGAGGACTTGGCTTTGGGAACTCTGCACCTAACTAGGATCCCAAAAGCAAGTATCTCACATTCCTTGAGAATAATATTTGCACTCACTGTGGTAACATTGGTCACTATAAGAGTGATTGCACCGCAAAAGAAAAGGCAGATCAAAAGAACAAAAAATTTGTTCTTAGGGAAAAATATGCTGGCAACTTAGGCTAAAAAGAATTTGTTTCATCCTTTTGCCTATAGAAAGGGACCCAAACTAGTTTGGTTCCTAAGATTAACCCCTGATTTCTTTTTGCAGGTTCAAGTGAAAGGGAGTAGCCAAATATGGGTACATGGATAGTGGCTGCTCAAAGCACATGACAGGAAGCAAGAACTAGTTCCTTTCACTTGAAGACCTTAAAGGATGTAATGTCTCCTTTGGAAACAGAAAGAAAGGTGAGATCATTGGGGTTGGAAAGGTAGGTAAGAGTGATTCTCACTCTTGCATCAATTAGGTCTGATCGTGGTACTGAATTTGAGAATGCTAAATTTTCTGAATTTTATGATGAGCATGGCATAGATCATAATTTGTCTGCTCCTAGAACTCCACAACAAAATGGAGTAGTTGAAAGAAAGAACACGACATTGGAGGAAATGGCTAGGACTATGCTACTTGCTAGAAAATTGCCTTATAGCTTCTGGACAGAAGCTGTAAACACTGCATGCTACATCACAAATAGGTGCATGACCATACCTCTTATTGAGAAGACTCCATATGAGTTACTTAAAGGGAGAAAGACAAATATATCCCACCTTAGGGCATTTGGATGCAAGTGCTTTGTGCACAATAATGGAAAAGATGCCATAGGGTAAGATTGATCCTAGAAGTGATGAGGGAGTATTCTTGGGATATTCTTCATATAGTAAAGCTTATAAGATTTATAACAAAAGAGCTATGTGTGTAAAAGAAAGTGTAAAAGTTATTTTTGATGAAACTAACATTCTTTCTGAGAGGCAGGAACAAGATGATGAAGCAATTAGGATGGTAAGAAACACAAATGAAACTACAACCCAGCCTGAAGCTGCACTAGAGGAAGAAACATGTGATGGAACAGGTCCTTCCACCCAGGTCAACCAAACAAGGGGAACTGAATAGAGAAGAACTGATCCCCAAACCTCGAGGGAAGCTATCCATGAACCTATTCCTCAGCAACAAAACATTGAAGGAATATCTAAGGAAACCATCTGGTTGTGAAACCTTACAAGTATCTAAGTTCTCATCATATTGGGAACATAATCACTGATCCAACCTCTGGAATTAATACCAGATCTTGTTTGAAGAACCTCCGTGCTTTTGATGACTTTTTATTTCTTATTGAACCGAAAAATATTTTTGAGACTTTGCAGGATGCAGGCTGGGTAAATGCAATGCAAGATGAACTCAACCAATTTGAGAGAAGTCAAGTTTGGCATCTGGTACCAAGACCCAAGGACAGATCAGTGATTGGCACTAAATGGGTCTTCAGAAACAAACTTGATGAAGATGGAACTGTTAATAGGAATAAGGCAAGATTGGTGGTTCAAGAATATAGTCAAGAGGAGGGCGTAGACTATGATGAGACTTTTGCTCCAGTTGCAAGATTGGAAGTAGTTAGACTCCTTATAGCCTTTGCTGTTAACATGCAATTCACTCTCCATTAGATGGATGTCAAGAGTGTCTTCCTCAATGGATATCTAAAAGAAGAAGTGTTTGTCAAACAACTTCCTAGCTTTGAGAGCAAAGAATGACCTGATCATGTGTACAAGCTTGACAAGGCACTTTACGCATTCAAGCAGGCTCCAAGAGCATGGTATCAAAGATTATCTAAATTCTTGCTTGAGCATTGCTACAAGAGAGGTAAAAATGACAGTACTTTGTTCTTGAAAGAAAAAGTGTCACGACCCCAATTTCCCTCAGTAGGATGTTGTGATGGTATAGTCTCTAAGACTAGGTAAGCCTAACACTTACTGAATTAATGACAGAATTTAACCAAAGCATCTATTATATATAAAACAGAATTTTCTTTAATAAGCCAACAATCCCAAAATGATACAATATCCCAAATCGGTAGTACAATTGATAAGCTCTACTGAGTTCACTAGGAAATTTTGAAGTACAATTGTTCCTAAACATAAATAAACTATACAAAATAACTTCAGAAGGTGACTCTAAGGCCTGCGAATGCGACGCCAGTTATACCATGAAGTCTCCACGACAATACTCGGTCAGCAAACTAGTGATCAACCAACTCTGAAGTACTTGGATCTGCCAAAAATTTGCAGAAAGCGTAGGATGAGTACACCATAGCGGTACCTAGTAAGTATCAAGACCAACCCCGGTGGAGTAGTGACGAAGGACAGTCAAAACACCTACTAGACATAATAACCTGTGCAAGTATAAATATGAAACTAACAAGGGAACAATATCAATATAAAGCTAAGCAATGGTAAAACAACAACAATACTTGCAATATAAAACTAGAAGCAATAATTATCAACAAGGAACAAAAACTTAACAACGTCGTAAAGTAAGCTGAATACACTCAAGGTCCAGTGAAACCAAGTAAAGAAAAATAGGTAGCAACCAAATAAACAATTGCTTTCACATAAGAACTATACAAGAACATTCCCGAGGTACCACACCTCATCACCACGATTTGTGGGTCCCAAGTCATGAATCCAAATCACTTGGCATCTTATGCCCACATTAATATTCACATTGCACGGACAACTCACGTGTCAATACCATTAGTACCTCATATCTGCATGGAGAACTCACGTGCTAAGGGAGTGACAATACCTCATATCTGCACGGACAACTCACATGCCAGCAATAACAATAACTCAGAACCGCATGGATAACTCACGTTCCAATAGCACAACTCTCACACAGAAGACAAGTAACGAGAATACATGTAAATTATCAATAATATCGGGATTCATCTTATTAAGCCGATATGAGTGATTAATTGCGTGTATTCTTGTGCAAGTGTTTTGTCACAACTCGAGTCAACAAGTAAGAGCAGAGACAATGAATGGTACATAGGAAACAACTCAACGAAACATAAGATGCATAAATCACACAAGGTAGGCATACCACTACACAAATATCATCAATAACAATTCCCTAGGCCATCACAAGTCATTACAAATCATCCCTGGCCCTTGTCTCGCCACGTGCGCAACAATAAAGTAAAGACCCGCCTTGTCCCGCCGCACACGCACAATAATGTTCCCCCCTTGTCTCGCCACATGAGCAAATCCACATATTTATATATATAGCCTGCCTTATCATGCCACATGTGCAACTATCAATAACAATAGCAAGGACAACTCACGTGCGAACACCCCTACAGTTCTCTCAACAATTTCACGTGTGCAAAAAACATAACAAAAGAATATAATGACTTGCAACACATGTGCTCATATGCCACAACATTTCCTCAAAACAATTCCAATAGCACAGCCAAACATAGCCCTCGGCTCAACAACACTGAGTATAACAATAACAACAATAATAACACGAGAGTACGACAAGTAAATCAACACAAGAATTACAAAACACAAAGAAATAGAAGAACGAGCTCACAATGAAAGACATAACAAGTAATAATGGTTTCAAACAAGAATAATTCAACAATGGGAGAGATAATGTGTAACAACGATATCCAATAATAGTAACTCAAGAATTGAAGGGATAACCTATAACAATATTTTCAAATAACTACAACTCGGCGATAAGAGAGATAACATGTAACAATTATTCCAAATAGGTACAACTCAACGATAAGGGAGATAACATGTAACAATGATTCTGAACAGGTACAACTTAATGATAAGAGATATAACATGTAACAGTAATTCCAAATAGGTACAACTCAATAATAAGAGAGATAACATGTAACAATGGTTCCAAATAAGGATAAGTCAACAATGGAAGGGATAACAATAACTTCAATTAAGGTTAAGAAATTACGGAAGAGATAACATAGAATAAAAGAGACAACAACTTCAATTAAGGTATGTAAGACTATGTTTTGCAACAAGGGTAGAACAAGAATCAATCAACTTCAAATAAAACACGTAAGTAAATTTAGCAATGGAGGATGTAACATGATAAGACAACTTCATTCTAATGTACATAAGGACCTAAGAATCCAAGCCGGTCAAATTTACATATATAAGTCGTGCACGCACTCGTCACCTTCTACACGTCTTTCACCTAGTTCAAATAGTGCAAACAAACCAATTCCTACGGGGTATATCCCCCACACAATGTTAGGCAAGATACTTACCTCAAAAGCCCTCAACAAACAATCTAAAATAGCTTTTCATTTACAATTCACCTCCGCTCGACTCAAATATAACCAAAATCGACTCAATAACATCAAATAATGCAAGAGAAATCAATTCCAATGAATAAAGCTATGATCTTTACACAATTGCTCAAAATTCAACAAAAGTCAACCCCGGGCTCGCCATATCAAAACCCAGATCATATGGTATATTCTGACTACCCATGACCCCACGAGTTCATATATGTTATTAGTTTAAAAATTCGAGTCCAAATCGACTCTCAAAACTCAAATTCTTATTTTTTAAAAACTTGACAAAGTATCACAAATTTTCACTTTGATTCACATAATTTTGATGTTAAAATCTAAGATGTATTGATGGAATATGATTAGAAATATATTAGAATCACTTACCCAATTTTTGTAGTTGAAGATCCCTCTTCAAAATCGCCTCCTACCGAGTCTAAGATTCAAAAATATGAAAATGAGACCAAAACTCTTGTCCCTCAACTTTTTGGCTAGTCGCATGTGTCGCAAATGTCACCTGGGGTTCACAAATGCGAACCCCTAAATGCGAAGAAACCACCGCAAAAGAAAAGTCCCTCACACCCCTGTTATCATCACAAATGCGATGATTTGTTCGCAAATGCAAACATGGACACTTCGCAAATGCGACCTTAGAGATCGTAAATGCGAACCAGCTGCCCAGGCCACCCCATCGCAAATGAGAACCTAGTAGACTACTGCCAAAATCGCAATTGCGATCCAAAACTCGCAAATGCGAGACCTGAGGCATCAGATCACCCAAGCAAATTTCCAAACTCTTCCAAATATTCCTAAACACGATCGAAACTCACCCGAGCCCTCTTGGCTCAAAACCATACATCAACACAAGTCTAGAAACATAACACGAACTCGGTCACGTGATCAAGACACAAAAATAACATCTAAAACACATGAATTCAACATGAAACTCAAGTACTTGTAAAAACTTAACCACGCGTCTGATTCCTATCAAATCAACTTGGAATGACACCAAACTTTGCGGACAAGTTCCAAATGACAAAACGGAATTATTCCAAGTCCTGAAATAAAAATCCAAACATGATAGCTATGAAGTCAACCTACGGTCAAACTTATAAAAATTCTAAGCCTTAAATCGCCATCTTTCGTCAAAACAACAAAAATTAACCCACGGACCTCTGAATTCGATTCTGGGCATACGCCCAAGTCAAAAATCACAATGTGAACCTAACGGAGCCATCAAAATACTATTACAGGGTTGATTTCACAAAAGTTAAACCTCGGTCCACATTTTCAACTTAAACTTCTATAGTGAGAATTACTCATCCAAATTCATCCCGGAACATTCGAAATTAAATCCGACCATGCATGCAAGTCATAATATACAATACAAAGCTACTCAAGAACTCGAACCACTAAACGGAACCTTAAAGCTTAAAACGACCGATCGTGTCATTTCAAAAAGGTAAAGATCTCTTGGTAGTTCAGATATATGTTGATGATATAATCTTTGGGGCAACTACACACATGTTAAGTAAAGAATTTGCTAAGCTAATGGGGAGTGAATTCGAAATGAGTATGATGGGTGAGCTTAATTTCTTTTAAGGCTTACAAATTAAACAAAATTCAAATGGAACTATGATTCATTAGCAGAAGTATGTGCAAGAGTTGCCTAAAGGGTTTTAAATGGAAGATTCCAAAGAAATTGACACTCCTATAGCAACAGCCACAAAATTGGACTTGGATGAACCTAGTTCATCCGTTGATCAGAAGATGTATAGGGGATTGGCTCTTTGTTATATCTCACTGCTAGTACACCTGACATTGTTGTCAGTGTAGGCCTTTGTGCTAGATTCCAAGCAAATCCAAAGGAGTCCCACTTGAATGCTGTCAAGAGGATCTTGAGATACCTAAAAGGCACCACTGATCTCTGCCTATAGTATCCAAAAGGTAGTAATTTCAACTTAATGGTATATGCTGATGTTGATTATCCAGGTTTTCTTGAGAATAGAAAGAGCACTTCAAGTATAGCATACTTTCTTGGTTCATGTCTTGTGTCTTGGGCCACTAAAAAGCAAAATTATGTGGCCTTGTCTACTGCTGAAGCTGAGTATGTGGGTGCTGCCTCATATTGTGCTCAATTCTTGTGGATCAAACAGCAATTAGTGGACTTTAGAATTGATGTAGGTTGTATCCCCATCTTTTGTGATAGCACTAGTGCAATTAGTATGACCAAGAACTTGGTTCATCAGAAAAGAACTAAGCACATGGATGTTAGGCATCACTTTTTGAGGGACAACTATGAGAAAGGTTTGATTATAGTGAAATTTTGTGCTCCTGACAAGCAAATAGCTGACATCTTCACAAAATCTCTAAGTAGAGATCACTTTGAAAGGAACATGTTAGAATTAGGGATGATTAAGATCACCTAAAAGGAACCAGTTCTAACTCAATAATCGGTTAGATAATTTGTGAATTTTGAAAATAATTAGATTAGATTTTGCTTGGTATCATACTTTTATTAGTATACTCTTGTGTCATGTGCTATAATGTCTCACTAATCTCTAATGATATTACCCTTAATTTCTTGGAAAAATTAGACTTACACAAGAGAATTCTCAGTGAAGAACCTGGTTCGTCAAGATTACATGGTATGTACTTTCCACTTCGCATATTTTGAAATAATTGTAATTGGATCATGATCAAAAAGAGAGTCCCATTTAATCCCAATCTCCTTCAAGTCTATCTGTTACAAACGAACTAGTTTCACCAAAATTGATAATTGCTTAGAATCTAGGGAAGAGTCCAACGTCTATTCAAACTGCCTTTCCCGGATTGATTAGACCTCTAAACGTCAAAAAGCAGTCGTTACCCACTCCAACTCTCCCTCTTTAAATTGATTAGATTCAACCATTTCTTCACTTCTAATCTTTAAAGAAAATTCAAGACGCAAAAAATTCTCTCTATATTCTCTCATTTCTTCTACACACACATCTCTTATACACACATCAAATGGCAAACCCTTCTGAAAACACTCCTTCACCAACCAAAGAACTACCACCATACCTTCAACCACCCCTACCTCTAAGAAATGACGGTTCAAGATGCTTGCTTGATAAGTGGGGATTTTGACTACTTATTAGCACCTTTTTGCTTTTGTTTTAGTCCGAAAGTATTGATTTATGTTCCCGAAACTAATGAAATTATACAAATTGCAGGAATGTTAGAAGCTCGGTCTCCCCATGATAAAATCCGACTCAAAAATGAGTGTTCCGAATCACGGAATTCCATCTGCGGCCGCAAACCAAGCGAAACAACCCAATAGGATTTTGACCAATGTGCGGACCGCACATGAATTGTGTGGCTGCAAAACTGGGTCTGCACTAACAAATGATTCGATGTTCCGAGAGTATGCAAAAGACCAAGTCCTGAAGCCTTGCTGAAGTGCGGCCGCACAAGTCAATTCACGGCCGCAGCCCAGAAATGTGCGGCTGTAGAAACCAACCTCCTGCGGACTGAAAAAATATGTGGACCGCACATGAAATTGTGCGGCCGCAAAACCTCCCTAGGGACATTGTTGTTAGCGAATTTTGTCCCACTATAAATAGACAAGTTTCACAATTTTGGGTCATGCTTTGAAGTTTTGAGCTGCTATAGCCGTTAACTTTTTTCATTTTAGGAAGTTTGTGAATATTTTAGTGTTTAAATATTATATCTTATCATTTTAATCTTTGATGATGAGTTTAATTAGCTTTTCTTCTTTACTTTCTTCAATTCCCACTATGAGTAGCTAGATTCTTACTAGGGTTGTAATACTTATGGGTATTTAATTTAATTCTTGTTTATGATTTGGTGTTGATTATTTAGCTTAGTTCATGCTTAAATTTTTGAATTAATGGTTGCAAACATTAATTCATTCCTATTTGACTTAGTCTTTACTTGAGAAAGAGGGACCTAGTCTAGGATAACATTGCTAACAAGGAATTGGGCTAATTGAGAGTTTGATTAGCCTAATTAAAGGGTTCAAACTAGAGATAGTAAGAACCCGACTTGAGCTCATATCAAATATTTTGTTTGATACCCATTTGGACTTGAGAAAGCCAAATTGGGCAAAATTACTCTTTGACCGAGAGGTATTGAGTGGGTAATGTAGAGTTGAGAGCTATAATACACCCCAATCGACAAAATAAGTATTAACTTTTTTATCCCATTAGGCAAACACCTAAGTTATAGTCACATCCCTAGGATTTTAATCTATTTGAAAAAACACCAAAAACAATCGTTCATTTCTAGTTTATTTTCCTTATCTCACACTTGTTAGAGTAATAGTAGAAGTAACAAAACTTTTTGTAGAAGTGCAAATTTAGTTAATCCATTCGCTTTCTTCAAGTATATACTCCTAACACCCTTATAACTCTCTGTGGATTTGAGCCCGACTCATAGTTGGGTAATTTATTTTGCGTACGATCGTATCATATCTCTTATCGAGGTGTGTTATGGAGGTCATCATTGCTCGTAAAACTATGGCTAGTAGTGAACTACCATAGAAATTAGATGAGAAATTAAAGGCCAGTCAAGTAGAGGAACCCTAAATTGGTTGGAACGATTATCGAACCATTCCATTCGTACTTGGGTCGAGTTGGCGGATAAATTTATTGCTAAGTTCTTCTCTCCTGGCATATGGCTGACTTCGAGATGATATTTTGGCATTTAAGCAAGAGCCGAATGAACCACTACATGATATATGGGAGCGCTATAGAACAACGGTTAAGGAATGTCCCAACAACAATATGACGGAGAACATAATTCAACAAACCTTCTATCGTGGGATCAACACAACCAACCAATGTATAGTGAATCAACTTGCAGGTGGGAACTTTATGACTACGCCTTATGCGGAGGCATGTGGAATTTTGGACGAATTGGCGGAAACATCATCGGCTTGGCAACCCCGGGCCAATATTCCACAAGGTGATCCGAATATGATCCACCTTCATAAAGAATTGCATGACCATGGGCAAGTCATTGCCGAATTGACTACTACCATTAATCAACTAGCAAAGGCTCAACTTAGTCAAGTGCAAGCTCCTAAGCAAGTCAATGCCATGGAAGGGATGAACATGATGGTAAACAAGAGGAGGACCAAGGGTCGACAAGTGCAAAATCGAGTAGAGAATTATGTGCAAGAAGATAGTGGTTTTGAGCAAGATGATTCCTATAATGAACAAGAAGAGGAAGTGCAATATGTGAACAGTTTTCAAGGGCAAAGAAACAACATCCAAGGCCCAAGCCAACAACAATGGTGACCTCAAAACAATCAAGGCGATTGGAATTCTAACAATCAAGGCAATTGGAGCGGAAACAACAATTAAGGGAATTGGCATAACAACAACAATCGAGGAAATTGGAGTGGAAGTAAGCAAGGAAATTGGGGGGTAACAATCAAGGCGGATGGAATAACAATCAAGGCAACCGAGGGTCGGGTTTTGAAAGGCCCCCGATGTACCAACAACCGAGCAACCCGCCTCATTATCCTTCCTATGGTCCAAGTTCTTCAAACAGTGAGATGGGGCATATTGAAAATATGTTCAAGAAAATGATGGAAAAGAATGCTGATTCGGATGCCCAACTTGCCTCACACAACACATCAATCCGCAACTTAGAAGTTCAAATGGGGCAAATCTGTCAGGCTCTAAATTCTCGTCCTAATGGGGCACTACCAAGTGACACGGTAGTAAACCCAAAGGGTGTGAATAACATGGGGATTGCAATAGCCGTTACCACAATAAGGGGAAGAGGTGGGAATGCACCCACCTCAAGTCAAAGGCAACTTGTTGATGATGATCAAGTGGTGCAAGAAGAGGAAATTCCAAAAAATATGGTGCAACCTAACGATGAAGTTTGGATTGATATTGATGATAGTGCGGAAGAGACTCAAGAGGAGGTGAACCCGTCTAGGGATCACATTATTGACATACCGGAGCCGGTAGTGCAAAAGGCTAAGGCACCATTGCCTAAGCCTCCACCTCCATACCCTCAGAGACTTTCCAAGCAAAATGGTGAGAATAAATTCAAGAAGTTCATTCAAATGATGAAGGGTCTCTAAGATAAATGTGCCATTAGTTGAAGCCTTGGAACAAATGCTCGATTATGCAAAGTTTATGAAGGACCTCGTGACAAAGAAGAGGTCAATGAACTTTGAAACCATCAAAGTCACTCATCAAGTGAGTGCAATTGTGCATTCAATGGCTCCTAAGTTAAAGGGTCCCGGTGCTTTCACGATTCCTTGTATAACTGGAAGTGCCGAGTTTGCTAAAGCTCTTTGTAATCTTGGGACAAGTATAAATTTGATGCCCTTTTCGGTTATCAAGACTTTGGTAATTGGTCAACCAAGACTCACCTCTATGAGATTGCAAATGGTCGATCGTACTATGAAGAGGCCCTTGGGAGTGATTGAAGATGTCTTGGTTCGTGTTGATAAATTCATTCTTCCGGCGGATTTTGTCATTTTAGATTGTGAAGTTGATTATGTGGTGCCGATTATTCTTGGGAGACCTTTCCTTGCTACGAGGAAGGCTCTGTTGTGATGTTGAAGTCGGAGAACTTACCTTCCGGTTTGGTGATAAAAAAGTGGTATTCCATGTCTGTAAGTCCATGCGGCAACCAAATAGCAATAAGGTTTGTGGACTTGGTGACCGATGTTATTGTTGATGAAACAAGTGCTATGATCAATGTTGGTGATATGTTGGAGGCCATCTTTCTCAACTTTGATGATGACGAGATGGATGGCTTCATGGAATTTGTGGACTCTTTAAAAGGAATGGGGTCATAGAACTATGCACCCCAGAAATTATCCTTGGATCTTGAATATACGACAACTCCTCCTACAAAGCCCTCTATTGAAGAGCCTCCTATCATGGAGTTGAAGCCATTGCCTCCACATCTTCGGTATGAATTTCTTGGTCCTTGTTCTACTTTACCGGTTATTCTTTCCTCTTGTTTGACTAACATGTAGGTAGATTACACATTGGCGGTGCTACAAAAGAGGAAGAAAGATATTGGGTGGACCTTGGCGGATATTCGGGGGATAATCCCTGCCTTTTGCATGCATAAGATCAAATTGGAGGAAGGAGCCAAACCATCGATTGAAAATCAAAAGAAACTCAATGAGGCTATGCAAGAAGTTGTCAAAAATAAGACTATCAAGTGGTTGGATGCCGGGGTTGTCTACCCCATCTCTGAATTCGTGGACTTCTCCGGTCCAATGTGTCCCAAATAAGAGGGGCATGACGGTGGTCACCAATGACAAGAATGAGTTGATTCGTACAGGAATGGTGACCGGTTGGAGGGTGTGTATGGACTATCATAAGCTCAACAAAGTCACAAGGAAGGATCACTTTCCACTTCCTTTCTTAGATCAAATGCTCGATAGATTGGCCGGCCGTGCTTTCTATTGTTTTCTTGATGGGTACTCGGGCTATAACCAAATTATCATTGCTCCAAACTATCAAGAGAAAACAACCTTTACATGTCCCTATAGTACTTTTGTTCTCAAGCGGATGCTATTTGGGTTGTGCAATGCACTGGCGACTTTTCAAAGGTGTATGATAGCTGTCTTCACGGACATGGTGGAGGACTACCTTTAAGTTTTCATGGATGACTTCTCGATGGTTGGAGATTCTTTTGATGATTGTCTTGCAAATTTGGACAAAGTGTCAGCTAGATGTGAAGAATTAAAGTTGGTGCTCAGTTGGGAGAAATGGCATTTCATGGTTGAGGAAGGCATAGTACTTGGCCAAAAAATCTCAAAGAGTGGAATTGAAGTTGACAAGGCAAAGATTGAGGTGATTTCTAAACTTCTACCTCCAACTTCAGTGAAGGGTGTGAGGAGTTTCTTAGGTCACGCGGGTTTTTACCGGCGTTTCATCAAAGATTTCTCTAAGTGGTGAACCCGTTGTGGAAGATTCTTGATAAGGATGCTAAGTTTAACTTAAATGATGATTGCATGAGAGTTTTTGAATTGTTGAAGTTCAAGTGGACAACAACTCCCATCATCACCGCTCCAAATTGGAGTGTACCTTTTGAACTCATGTGTGATGTAAGTGACATAGCGGTTAGGGCTGTGTTGGGCAATAAATCAACAAGATTTTTCATCCAGTCTACTATGCTAGTAAGACCATGAATAGTGTCCAAGTCAACTATACCGTTATTGTAAGGCCCCGTTAAAATTTCCTTATGATTTAAGATTTTTAAAGTACGCCAGCGGTATTTTGGAATAACGTTTTCAAGTATTAAAAGAGGCCTATGAGATAGAACCACATCATTTTGAATTGGAAATATATGCTTAAGGTAAGTTGGAACATATTAAGGAGGTTTGTGAGTGGTAAGAATTAGTGTGGAACAAGTTTGATACATTAAATGGAAAGAAGGTCTCAATTTGCACAACACCTTACTTTAAGCGAGAATTAATCTCATAGCAAAAGGATATTTTCCATGAATTTTGTCCCTAAAGCATAGCCCTTCGAGTCTGATTTCAAACGCATCAAATCGTTTGTCATTTGGATATTTCAACAAGAAATTATGATCAAATTACTAAAATTAGGCAGACAGAACGAAGAAAGTTTTGCTAAGTGTTTAAAGCCTTAAATCGCGCCTCGAGATCTCCACTTTTGGCTTGTGTACCCTAGATGTCTATGGATGAGGTTAACATTGTGTAATCATGGTTTCATACTTATATGAAGATTTGAAAGTGAATTGGGGTATACATCATAGCAAGGTATCGAAGGAGAGTAAGTTGGAAAACATGAAATATAGAAATGATGCAACTGGGGAGCTCGTTTGACCTCGTGCGCCGCACGGGTTCGAACGATCCATGACCCCCATTAATTTCAAAAAAACAGTAAAGTATTTCCCCAGTATGCGAACTTGAACGAGAGCTCGTCCATGTTCGCACGATGCACAAGGATGCACAAGCTAAGCCTGAAGCCTTTATATAGAGAATTTCGATAGCTCACTTCCCCCGCTCCTCTTAGCCAATTATTGGAGCTCCTCTCAACTCTCTCAAGACCCCCAACACCTCTCATCTTCAAGGTGAGTAATCTCTACTAGTTTGGTGTTTCATTCCATCAATTCCACCCTACAACTAACCAAATCCACCATGGAATTATTAGATTTTCAAGGAATCTTCCCAAGAGCTCAATTGAGGACTTTTACAAGATTCACCCCCAAAGGTAATTCCATCTCCTTTGACTTGAATTCATGACTTAGTAATAAATATATGAGTAGCAATTTAGAGCTAGAACTTATTGAATGGTGATTGGAAGCCATAGTTTCAACAATTGGAAATTTTAGGATTTGTAGAGAAATTCCCTTATCTACAGCTTCTTGTGGGATTGAGCTCTATAATTATTTCCTTGAATTGAGTTATAACCCTAGGCTAATACTTCCCACTTGCTTCCCTAAATTCTCAACAAGGTACTATACCTGATAAATTTCTCATAGAACCTTTTGATTCGAATGGATAACATCTGCTCACTTGTGCTTATGCATGCACCGTCATAAACTTTACCTATGTGGTATCAAATCCAATGTAAAGAAACCTAGTGTTGAGATCCTTCTTGAGCCACTCTTTCTCTCTCCGGTGTATGTGGCTCCTATGGTTGGAACAGTCACTTTACTCCTTTTTGAATAATATCATGAATCCCTTTTCACTGTCTAGTAACATGAGAGCATATCCCAGCACCTATCATATGTGTACCTGTCAATTGAAAGGGGTCACTTGTCCGCATGAAATTTCTGAGAAATTTGAGATTTTTACGAATTCATCACAGGAAGATCTTTTGTTTGCCCATCTTAGTATGACTTTCATCTCCACCTAGATCATGCCTAACTGAGTAACTCACTTTGTTCCTAGTACTGTAATTTCCCATGTTATGGCCTGATATTGCAGTTTGAGAGTTATTATGGCAGAAACAAGTCAGAGAAGAAGCATCATTCCATAAGCGAACATATTGGGTAGGAACTCTATGGTCATAATTCATTCTAGCTCATCATAGAATAATAGTGGAAGGTCGCCGAGAGTTTAAATTGGGTGTCCGATATAGAGATTTAGAGTTGAAGAAAGTGAATAGGTTATTCTCCAGATTTTCTCCATGAGTATATTATGTGAATTGTTAATAACTGTAAAGTAGGTGTAATGCAGTTTGGGATTTAGGGAATCTTGAAACAAATAAGCCAAGCAATGAGTATGATATTTCCCCATCGTTGTTCTCTATGCACCCGG
Organism: Nicotiana attenuata; assembly: GCF_001879085.1. Lineage (NCBI taxonomy): Eukaryota > Viridiplantae > Streptophyta > Magnoliopsida > Solanales > Solanaceae > Nicotiana > Nicotiana attenuata. The sequence goes on from NW_017670397.1 coordinate 712,406, forward strand.
TGTTTCATGTGTCTATGGCCAAGAAGGTAGTTAGAAATCCTTTGTCTATAATTCCGGTGAAAGCTAGTGGAGGTAAGGTAAATGGATAATTGACCTATCAGAGGTATTTAATTATCATCCTTGTTAGATAAGTTCGGAAGTTGAGATTGCCTTCGTCGAGTGTTATGGCGAAGTCTGTGAGTTTAAGAGGCCACCTTGAAGGCCGAAATAGTTAAGGAAAGAAAATGTTCTCGGTTGATTGTATAGTCAAATGATTGTGGATCGAAAGGTACTTTCTATGTGTTATGATTCAAATAAGTACAGTTCATGTCAAGATGTCGCTTTTGTTAACATACTGTCGTTAATGTTGGAATTTGTGATATTGGTATGTTATGATGCTTTGTAGAGTTGTGGATGTGTTGTTAGGAGTGGTTTTGGTGATCTTCGGGCAGGTGGATAAGCCCAGTTACAGGGGAGACTCTGCCAAAATTTATGGAAATTTATGGAGTTAGTATAATTGGGAACTTTTGGTTAGTAGATGAAGATTTAAGTCACATTGGGTGTCTAAGGCAGACTCTAATCCTCATTCGAGGACGAATGATAAGAAGAGGGGGAGAATGTAAGGCCCCGTTAAAATTTCCTTATGATTTAAGATTTTTAAAGTGCGCCAACGGTATTTGGGAATAACGTTTTCCAGTATTAAAGGAGACCTATGGGATAGAAACACATCATTTTGAAATGGAAATATATGCTTAAGGTATGTTGGAACATATTAAGGAGGTTTTTGACTGGGAAGAATTTGTGTGGAACAAGTTTGATACATTAAGTTGAAAGAATGTCTCAATTTGCACAATACCTTACTTTAAGCGAGAATTACTCTCTTAGCAAAAGGATATTCTCCATGAATTTTGTCCTTAAAGCATAGCCCTTCGAGTCTGGTTTAAAATGCATCAAACCATTTGTTATTTGGATATTTCTACAATAAATTATGATCAAATTACTAAAATTAGGCAGACCGAACGAAGAAAGTTGTGCTAAGTGTTTTAAGCCTTAAATCACGCCTCGAGATCTCCACTTTTGGCTTGTGTACCCTAGATGGCTATGGATGAGGTTAACATTGTGTACTCATGGTTTGATACTTATATGAAGATTTGGAAGTGAATTGGGGCATACATCATAGCAAGGTATCGAAGGAGAGTAAGTTGGAAAACATGAAATATAGAAAGGATACAACTGGGGAGCTCGTTTGAACTCGTGCGCCGCGCGGGTTCGAACGATCCATGACCCCCAGCAATTTAAAAAAACAGCAAAGTATTTCCCCAGTATGCGAACTTGAACGAGAGCTCGTCCATGTCCGTGCGACGCACGAGGATGCACAAGCTAAGCCTTAAGCCTTTATATAGAGCATTTCGGTAGCTCACTTCCCCTACTCCTCTTGGCCGATTCTTGGAGCTCCTCTCCACTCTCTCAAGACCCACAACACCTCTCATCTCCAAGGTGAGTAATCCCTACTAGTTTGGTGTTTTATTCCATCAGTTCCACCCTACAACTAACCAAATCCACCATGGAATCATTAGATTTTCACGGAATCTTCCCAAGAGCTCAACTGAGGACTTTTACAAGATTCACCCCCAAAGGTAATTCCATCTCCTTTGACTTGCATGCATGACTTAATAATGAATATATGAGTAGCAATTTAGATCTAGAACTTATTGCACGGTGATTGGAAGCCATAGTTTCACCAATTGGAATTTTTAGAATTTGTAGAGAATGAAAAGTGATTTTTTTGATGAATTGGTTGGTTGGGGATGGATGGTAAGACATGAATACGTTGTTGGAGGTCCTAAACTATTAAAGGCTAGTTGTAATATGAATTAGTGGGGCAAAAAGTGGGTATTGGATAAAGAAATATCATCAATGAAGGTTGTAGAGAAACGTGGACACTCAATGTTTGATAAAATGCCTAAGTGAGCCGAATGCTATAAATCCCATCCTAATGATGGTCCAATTTGACCATGTTTCTATAGAATGAAATTTCCAAGGGTAGTGGAACATTGTAGCAACTCTAACGAAAGCTCAATCGAGGTATGTTGGTTAAACTTTCTCTCTTAGAATCGAATTCCATAATGTTCCCGTAAGTTTCAAGGGCTCAAGTTTCAAATTCCAATATTCTGGGTTATCCCTTATAAACTCAACTATTCCGCATGATCCTTATGTCGAAAGATATATGTTCAAAGTATGGCTTGCGTATTAAAATGTTATGGCTTTGAGTAGTGTTTCAAATGAAATCTAGTATGCCAAATTGTGTAAAGAAAACTTGATATGCTTGAGGATCCTAATTTCTCATATGTGTACCTAATGTCTTGATTGAAAATGCCTTGTTGTTGATTATTTATAAAGATGCTTGGAAATGAAATAAGTGAATTGGGAATATAATGTGTGGCCAACGTGCCTAGAATCTAAATTATAATTGTGATTAGTGGTGCCAATGAAAGGAGAAAGACTATGAAATGGGCCTCGACTCAACTGTTTTAAATGACTTCTAAAATAGAATTTGCCTAAAAGCTCTCGTACTTAATGTATGCCCATAAGTGGTTGTTTTTAACTAATGCCTTGCCTTATAAATAGATCTAATGTGATTCGAGTTCTTACATACTCAGGTGTTGGAATTGTACATTTTCATTTTAGGAAAAGATTATTGCAAGAATAAATGGTGTATTGCTTGTTTATGATTTTTATGTGTGTTTCTACTGCTGGTCGGTATGCCCCATTCTTTGGGAAGAAACCTTTTGTGTTTTAAAGTTTCCATTACTAATGAATTTGAGGTATATGATTTCTGAAATATTCCATATGTTGATATTTGATGGTGATCTTTGAAAGTGAAAGAGGTGAAAGTATGGAATATGAAATACGGCCACCGTGCCAGGAATAAAGAATCTTGTGAATGGCCAAATGAGCCAAGGAAATATTATTGTCGTGTGACTGGAAATACTAATGAGAATTTATAAAAAAAAATGTGAAAGATGTTGAGGTGAGTACATTATATTTATGTTACCTTTGTGTGCAAATCAATTATAAAAATATTTTTGGGATTGTGATAGGCGATAGGGCCGCTTCATATTGGGATTGTGATAGGCGGTAGGGCCGCTTTGTGTTGAGATTGTGATAGGTGGTAGGGCCGCTTTGTGTTGGGATTGTGATAGGCGGTAGGGCCGCTTTGTGTTGATATTGTGATAGGCGGTAAGCCTCTTTGTGTTGGGATTGTGATAGGCAGTAGGGGCGCTTTGTGTTGGGATTGTGATTGTGAATACACCTCCACCCGCATACATTGGGGTGAGTCGGTTGGGCTGCTTTGTGTTGGGATTGTGATTGTGAATACACCTCCACCGGCATACATTGGGGTGAGGCAGTTGGGCCGCTTTGTGTTGGGATTGTGATTGTGAATACACCTTCACCCACATACATTGGGGTGAGGCGGCAGGGCCGCTTCGTATAGGGGTTGTGGTATTGAGATTACACTTCCACCCGCATGTAGAGGTTGTTACTAAAAATCTCCCAGTGAAAAATATATATTATTTTCATATTTTACAAATTTTTATGTTTCAATTGGGCATTTGGATATTGTTAATTGTGACTTACTGTTTCTATGGTTTTCCTTTCTTATATGGTCATTCTATTTTGAAAGAGGACTTTTAGCTTTGCATACTACTGTTATTCGATGGTACTAACGTCCCTTTGCCGGGGGCACTGCATCTTTAATGGATGCAGGTGATTCCACAGCAAGCGGCATTGACCAGTGATAGTGGTACACTCTCTTCAGCTGACTTGGTGAGCCCCACTTCATTTCGGGGTCATGCATCTTTTGTTTCTCATGTACTGTGTTTTGAGGTATAGCCAGGGCCTTGTTGCCGGTATTTCCATAATACTCTTTAGTTATCCTTTGAGGCTCCGTAGACAGGTTGTGGGTGGTGGTTGATGTTGGGAGTAAAAACTAGAAATGTTGGTATTTGGCAAACATATTTTTCATTATATCTATAAACCTGTAATATTTTGGAAATTATGAATGAAGCTGCTAATGGGAAATGAAATGGAAGTTGCTAATGAAATCTTATTCGGGTTTGATTAATGGACTACATATCCTCTTTATTCATGGATGAGTTTGGGTTGAAGGAAATCTACCAGGCTTGCTCGGCCGGGTTTACTCGGTTGAGCGTCGGTCGCGCTCCTTGAGTTCAGGGCGTGACAGTTATGGAGAAAGAGATTCTTGCTATTGTGTTTGCAATAAAGAAGTTACGCCGGTACTTGATGGGTGCAAAAGTCATTGTCTACACGGATGATGCGGCACTTCGTTATCTTATGAGCAAAAAGTACTTCTAAGCTCGATTGATAAGATGGGTGCTCTTGTGGAGGGGAGGAGGGGAGGCCGCATGACGGCCTTGAAATCAATGACTCCTTCTCCGATGAGCAACTCTTGGAGATTTCAATGAAAGAGGTGCCATGGTTCGCGGATTTAGCAAAGTTCCTTGTGTGTGGAATCATCCTGGATGAGTTCTCTTCAAGCCAAATGAAGAAGCTCAAACGGGATTATCAAGATTATTATTGGGATGAACCATACCTTTTTCGTATTTGTACGGATGGGGTAATTAGAAGATATGTACCAGAAGAAGAGCAAGGTGAAATTCTTGGGGCTTGTCATTCTTCACCATATGGTAGTCATCATGGTGGAGCGAGAACGGCAATCAAAGTGCTTAGTTGTGGTTTCTATTGGCCCACTCTTTACAAGGATGCAAGTGAGTTAGTGAAAAGATGTGATGAATGTCAACGGGCCGGTGGAATCTCAAAGAAAAATGAAATGCCTCTCACAAACCATTTGGAGATTGATATTCTTGATGTGTGGGGTATTGACTTCATGGGACCTTTTGTGAGTTCTTGTGGGAACACCTACATCTTGGTCGCGGTGGATTATGTGTCCAAATGGGTTGAGGCCGTTGCTTTACCTAACAATGAGGCGAGAAGTGTGGTGGCTTTCTTGAAGAAGAATATTTTCACAAGGTTTGGTACTCCACGTGCAATTATAAGCAATGGGGGGTCATATTTTTGCAAGAAGGCTTTCAACACCTTACATAGAAAGTATGGTGTTAATCACAAAGTCACGACTCCCTATCACCCACAAGCTAGTGGACAAGTGGAAGTCTCTAACCGTAAAGAGTATTTTATCCAAAACGGTGAATGCTAATCGGACGGATTGGTCTAAGAAGCTTGATGATGCATTATGGGCTTATTGGACGGCTTATAAAACACCTATCGGAATGTCGCCATACAGGTTGGTGTTCGGGAAAGCTTGTCATCTTCCGGTGGAGCTAGAGCACAAGGCTATGTGGGCTCTAAAGAAGTTGAATCTTGATTGGGATGTAGCCGCTAACTTGAGCGTGGCACACTTGAATGAATTTGATGAGTTCCGGTATCATGATTATGCAAGTTTGTCCTTGTACAAAGAAAAGATGAAATTTCTTCATGACAAATACATTTGGAACAAAGAGTTCAAGGTGGGAAATCTTGTATTGTTGTTTAACTCAAGGTTGAGGATGTTTCCTGGGAAGCCAAAATCCAATTGGAGTGTGTCGCGCCCCCTTTTTCTCGCGAAATCGGGTTTATGACATTTGGAAGGACAACTCATTCCTTTTGGGAATTGGGTTTGATTTAATGAGTTGCCACCTAATGATTAGGGTGCATTAGGACACCAAGGAGGTTTGATTTGAGTAACCAGAGATTGGGTAAGGGCTTGAAATTATTCTAAGGGGAAGGTGTTAGGCACCCCTCAGAATCCACTAGTGTGGTTCCCGGCCAGACTATTATTGTGAATTTGGGTACAATTAGCATATAGACAAATAAGGCTCAAATAAGAGGGGATTATATCACATAAAGGTTTAAAAGTAAGCAAGGTTTGAAAGAACAATTAGGAAAGCTGATTTTTTTAAAAATAAAGAGTTAAAATGATGAAAAGAAAGAAATAAAGAATAAAGGGAGGGGGGTCCTAGGTTTATCAATAATATGGATCACCCCACACAATGCCCAGTAATCACTCCTCAATGAGGGGCTACACGTGACATTATCGCGTGGTCATCATATCCATATCTACCGTTCCCACCCCGTTAAGGTATTAAAGCACGGAATGGTCTCACTTACCAATTGCATGCTACTACCCGTCCCAATCCTGTCAGTCCCAGGGGCTTTTAGGACTACTAATCCTCAGGGAGGTAGGGATGTTAGGCTTATTTGTGGTTTGAAGGGCAAAAAATTCTAAGGCGACATACAAAACATGTATAGCAAATTGGGGGAAAAGCACATAACAAGCAAAGGCTCAGATATACCCCCTTTAAACAAAAGAAGCACATAATTAGCATGACTTACACATACTAATTAGGGTCTGATTAAAAATTAAACATGCGAGGACTTAAAGGTTTTACATAATTCAGATAAGAAGCCAATCAGGCCTGCCTACTGGTTGTAGCTATTAACAGAAACAGATTTAATTTTACCCTAAGGCTTGCCTAAGTGTTGAGACGAGGTCCTATAGGCATGATATCTACTGAATTCAGAAATAGTAAAGCTTGAAATAAACTGTTTGAATGCATACTCATTAAACTTGCTAAGTGGAAATCAGATTATTAAAAGAGAGGCCAGATTTAAACGAACTGATTATTAGCTCTGCAACTGACAGCACCCTTATAACTGATTTTATATCCATATGTGAATGAAGCGGCTCAGATTCGATTAAGAGTTCCTATAGACATGCTTTCTAAGCGTAATTGATTTTGAACGTGGTATAGAATGCAGAAGACTTTTTTAAAACTTATGCACATGATATCTAGGTGCTGAACTATTTGAAAACCTACGAACATGGTATCTAAATGCAGAAATTATTTTAAAACTATAGGCATGATTTCTAAATGCAGAATTTATTTTTAAGAACCTATGAACACGATATCTATATGCAGAAATTGTTTGAAACCTATGAACACGATATCTAAATGCAGAAATTGTTTGAAACCTATGAACATGATATCTAAATGAAGAATTTATTTTAAGAACCAATAGGCATGATTTCTATATGCAGAAATTGTTTGAAACCTATGAATATGATATCTAAATGCAGAAATTGTTTGAAACCTATAGGCATGATTTCTACCCTTTTTGCATACATAGTTACCCACCCTTTTCACTAGCCATCCCCAAGAGTTTATTATAAATTATTACAGCCCAGATTAAAGTAAAAAAAATACATCAGAAAAAATATAAACAAAAATACAACCAAGGAGAGCCTGATTCGGACTTCATGTATGAAATATGAGGTAAACTAACTCCATGAGATCATGATCCAAAGCCTTTCTCCCACTTGAGTGTGTCAAAGCTCCCTAAGAGCCTCAAAGGGACTCTGGGCAATGCTCACACCCAAATGTATTATCAGATTGGGACAAGTGCAGTGTGGAAGGGCCAGCCCTCAAGTGTCCAAATTCAGAGAGAGCTCAAAGGGTCCCAAGGCAAGGCTCACAAGAGGGGTGCAGAACTTAAAGACTAAGAAGGTGTGCAAGTGCAGAATAGAGTGCTAAAAAGGAAAAGGAAGAGGGAATCAACTACAGAGAAGCACACAAGGGGATTCAGGGGAATAGGGGATTGTAAAGAGCATGTCGTTTAGGCAAAAAGGCAAACTTTGGGCATGCCCAGCAATGGGGAATGCTGGCACACCTATAAGCCTGCCAGGACACATACTGTTAGAGGCTAGGATCCCTAGGGGATCAAGTTCAATTCATGGACAATAACTTGCATACTGCCATGCCTCAAACCGTAGCTTAAACACATAGGGGGAAGGGGTTTGGGATTCATGATAGAACAGGCAGAAAGAAATCAATAAGCTATAATGCGTGTTGAACTATACATAAGCAACAAACAGGGATACAAAAACAGTAAATAAACACATTGTTGTGGTGCTGAAAATTAAATCAGGACATACCAGTTTCAAAGAAACAAATAGAGAGCAAGCAACAATAGGGGTGTGCATTCGATTTATCAATTCGATTTTGACCCTTATCGATAATTACTTATCGATCATCGATTTGTACATATGCTTACCGTTATCGTTTCAATAAGGTTTTGATTTTTTCGATTTTGATTTATCGATTTTGGGGGCTTATCGATTCGGTTATCGAATACACCAATAAGAAAATTTACGGGATTCCACGGAAAGTATATCGCTATAAACGCGCCTAACTAATATGGACAAAAAGAAGCTAAAATAAGACGAACACCATTTATAATATAAAAATTGTGTCAACAAGCACATGCAACAAAACTAAAGTAAGGGATCAAATGTATGCCACCAACACTCCAACGGTATAAAAAAAACAAAACAAAACAAAACACATCATCACGGCTAATTCTGTTTTCCATTAATTTGAACTTCATTCCCTTGATCTTTAAATATGATCATTCCTTAAATGTGGTAGAGGAAATAAAAGGGTAAGGGACTTAGGGTAAAGGAAAGGGTATAGACTAGGAAAAATAATGTTGTATAGCCGCTTTCAAAATAGTAACGGAATATATATACATTCTGTATGTTATATTAATCTACACAAATAGGTAATTACTCATTTAACAAGTGTCTACAGTCTAGGGGTGTGCATTCGATTTATCGATTCGATTTTTACCCTTATCGATAATTACTTATCGATTATCGATTTGTACATATGCTTATCGTTATTGTTTCAATAAGGTTTCGATTTTTTCGATTTCGATTTCGATAACAAATAATCGATTCGATTTATCGATAAACCGATTCGAATGCACACCCCTAAGCAACAGGTCTTTTAACAGACCACAGTGTAAGCAAACAAAAGAGAATACATTTTTTTTTTAGTATAAGTGTAAGTTCAGAAAAGACTGTGTCTGATTGTCTGTGATTGTCAATGAAAGGGTCGTGCATTTATAGTGTGAAAAACAGACAGAAAAAAGGTAAGAAAACAATTAAGGAACTGAATATCAATTAAAAAATCAATCAATACAAGACTTCCTTTAATTAAGGAATTCAGATTCAAATGATAAAACTATTTAAGGAAAGAAATCAACTAAATATCTTGTGCAAAGTAGGCAAATAGGGGTAAATGCATAGGGGTTTTAATTAAGGGAAGAATTTTGAAATACACGGTTTAAAACAAATAAGGTAAGGATCCATCAGTATTCAATAAATCAAGGGGGTTAGAGATTTTGTAAGCATTGGTCCACGAATGAACCAAGTCAGAAAAACTAAGGAAAACTTTTGACTCAAATCGAGTAACAGGGAAGTCAGCAAACATGGAAAGAAAATAAATCAAACTTACACAAAGAAAGTCTGAAACCAATCACAATTGAAAGCCATTTAGAGGGATGTTCAGCACACATAAAGAGTACACAAGTATCAGGCATGCGAGGCTGAATTTAGGACAAAGTGAAAGTGTCATGCAATTGCAAAATAAGTAAGGAGTAGACTATAGGAATATGGTAATTCAGCGATAGCATGCGAAAAAGGGGTCAAGTAAAGGTCTTACAGAGTTTAGCAAAAGTCAGAATTATACAAAGAAACAAAACTGAAGCAACGATTTTGAAACTTAATGAAGCAGTAGATGAAACAACTCTAGGAACTCAAATAAGTCCAAAAGATTAGGGTCTTTGAAATCAAGCAAGTTCAGAGATGAAGCAAAAGCAAGTCACATAGCCAATGGTCTAAAAACTCGGATGAACCCCCAAATTTAGGGTTCTTGCCATTATCCGAGTGCAGAGACGAAAGGACAAGTGATTAATGGAAAAGATACTAATTGAAACAGGTTTAGAGATCTCAGAAAGGAAATGAGACCTTTAGCATGCTTTCTTAGTAGTAAGAATTCATGATAAGCATAGTAAAAGAACAGTATGCGAAACCAGTAGAAGAACTAGTAGAAGAAACAAATAAGAACATGGTGAACAACTTAACAAGAACACAGTAGGAGAAAAGAAGGTAGACGAAACACACAAATAACACAGTAGAAGCAACTTATAAGAACATGGTAGAAGAACTTAACAAGAACACAGTAGGAGAAACATAGTAGAAGAAACACACAAGAGAAAAGAAAATCAGAGAAGCACACAAGAGAAAAAGAAAATCAGAGAAACATAACTCAAAAACCCTAGGTCGAAAAAATAAAGGTTTTGAAAGCGATGGTTTTTTTTTTTTTTGAAAGAAGTATCAAAAATTATTTTAAAAGTTTAGGGAAAACCTGGATCTAGAACAGATCTAAAGAAATCATAAGAACCACAGAAGCTAGGGTTTGGTGAGAAAGACTTGGATCGTTTTTGATCTAACTAGGAGGAGGCGAGGCCAGGCTCAAAACAGACGTGGCTTGCCGGAGCGAGGCCGGAGATGGCCATAAAACTTGAATCGAACCAGGTCTGGATGAAGCTTCTTCGTGTTCAGACCATGAAACCCCAACGAACAGATGTATAGGAGCCATAGAGGGCCGGTGGGTGGTGAAACCACCATGGACTCAGGCTAGGAGGTGGCCGGAGAAGATGGATGAAACTCATCGGAGCGGAGGGGGAGGGGGAAGGTTCTAGAGAGAACCAGAGATAGAGAGATAGAGGAGAGGGTCGGTTGAGTGAGGAATGAGAGGGGTTTGGGGGGGTCGTTTGGGCTTAATTAGGTAAGGGCGGATCTAGACCATTGATCAAAATTGATCAACGGTCAAGATTTGATCCGGGTTGGGTCGGGTAGACTTAGGATTGGGCCTGGGTCTTGGGTTGGTTTAATTGGGTTGGGGTATTGGGTTTTAATTTAGGCTAAATTAGAAAGCCAAAATCTGGCTATAAGTTAAATAGCCCTTTTTTCCCATTTAATTTATAAAAATAGTAAATAAATATCTGAAAACTAATTGGAAGCACTAAAATGATTTATAATATATAATTAACAATTTAAAAAAATAGGACTTAATTTTATGAATATAAAACACAATTGAATCTTAAAAGGGCTAATATTGCAATTATATGCAATTTAGCTTAAAAATACTAAATAAATTTGTAAAAATATGCAAAAAGTTACCTCAGCTATATCTTAGCATAAATATAAAATTCTAATAAATGAATTACCAAAATAATAATTTTAGAAATAATTATTGGGTTTTTATGGATGAAAAGGGAAATAAATTAGTTTAAAAACCCTAAAAAATTATGGGAAGAATAGTAAAATGCTGGGACACACTTATATATGCATATATATGCTATTTTAAAGATATTTTGCATATAAGAATATACAGGAAAAAATTGGGTATCAACAGTGTGGCTAGATTCTTATTAGGGTTGTGACCCAACCCTGGTGTGTAAACCTTATGGGTATTTAATTTAATGCTTGTTTATGATTAGGTGTTGATTATTTAGCTTAATTCATGCTTCAATTTTGGAATTGATGGTTGCAAACATTGATTCATGCCTTTTTTACTTAGTCTCTACTTGCGAAAGAGGGACCTAGTCTAGGATAACTTGGCTAACAAGGAATTGGGCTAATTGAGTGTTTGATTAGCCTAATTAAAGGGTTCAAACTAGAGATAGTAAGAAACCGACTTGAGCTCATATCAACTATTTTGTTTGATACCCATTTGGACTTGAGAAAGCCAAATTGAGCAAAATCACTTTTTGACCGAGAGGTATTGAGTGGGTAATATAGAGTTGAGAGCTATAATACACCCCGATCAACAAAACATGTATTAACGTCTTTATCCCATTAGGCAAACACCTAGGTTATAATCACATTCATAGGCTTTTAAACTATTTGAAAAAACACCAAAAACAATCGTTCATTTCTAGATTATTTTCCTAAGCTCACAATTGTTAGAGTAATAGTAGAAGTGGAAATCAAAACTTTTTGTGGAAGTGCAAATTTAGTTAATCCATTCGCTTTCTTCAAGTATATACTCCTAACACCCCTTATAACTCCCTCTAGATTCGACCTCGGCTCATGGTTGGGTAATTTATATTGCGTACGATCGTATCATATCTCTTATCGAGGTGTGTTATGGAGGTCATCATTGCTCATAAAACTATGGCTAGTAGTGAACTACCATAGAAATTAGATGAGAAATTAAAGGCCAGTCAAGTAGAGGAACCCTAAAAATCAGAAGAAAAAAAATTCAAGTTTGCAACTGAGGGGGAAGAACATGTTTCGTCTGAAACAGAATAGGTAGCTTCTGGGCTAAAACTTACGTCTGATGTCATTTCTGATGTGGCTAAAAATATGGGGAACATATTTGTTCTTTTGGTACTAATGTTGGTGTAGAGACTACTGAGTCTAGCAAAATTGGTGGTAAAAATAAAAAGAAAAAAGAAAAAGAGAGTGAGGGTGTCAAAGGAGATGTCAGGGGAAAGGGAGAAGAAGCAGTGGTTGAATCTTTACCCACTCCTGTTGGTTTGAGTGAAGAAACAGGGGCAATGGTGATATGGAGTGAGGAAGCTGTTGAGGAGGAAGAGAGTTTGAGAGAAGAAGGAGGCAGTGGGTCTGGAGATGCAAGTGCAACAGAGGGGCTGGTTAGGTTAAGGAAGAGGTTCCATGGACTTGTTCCATCTATGAAGGAACCTCTCTAAGATTTACTAAAAAGGGTGTCTGATAGCTACAATTCCCAAGAAGAAGAAAATTTCAGGAGTTAAAATCCCTGAAACTACTAGGGCACACAAGAAGAGAAAGGATGCCTCTTCTATCCCTGTAGAGACTCCTCCAACAAGAAGAAGAGCTACAAGGAGTCTGAGGAAACAGAGCGAGGCTGGCCTCGAAAAGGCTCTAGATGAGAGTAAAAGGAAAGCTGCTAAAAAAGGAAAGAAGAAAGTGGGTGAACCAGTTTAAACAATTGAAATTGAGGAGATAGACCTGGTCCTTCATGATGAGGACGAGTAAGAGGAAGTGGAGGTTGTGACTCCAAAATCAAATAAAAGAAAGATTCCAAAAAGAAGTCCCCTGCAAAGTCTGTTGATACAGAACCTTCTGCCTTGGAAAAAAGAACCAGGTCTTCCAGGAAATCAAGAAAAATGCAAGTAGTGGAAGAAGAGAGTGAGGAAGAAGAGGAAAATGATGAAGAATAGGACAAGATGGTGAAATTTGGAAAAAGAATAATTTTGAAGGGTAGACTCCTTAGAGATTTGGAGGAGGAAGGAATGGTGCTGCTGCTGGGGAAGCTAGAACTTCAGGGTTGAAGGACATGGTTCTTCAGTTGGAAGACTAGCCCGAGCTGAAATTATGGAGTTCCTTGCAAACTGTGAAATCAAGAATGACAGGGTAACCAGTGTAGTGAAAGGGGTGACTGTGAGCTTTGATGACAAGGAACTAGGAGAGATTATAGGGTTACCTGCTGAAGGGTACGATGATTACAAAAAGTTGAAATGGCCAAGCCTAGAAAACCTGCCTACCTCCCTTGCCATTACCAAGAAATGTGCTGACAGGGACTTAGAGCTACAGCTCAGGTCTGCGTATAAGAGTGAAATGAAGCCTACCCATAAGTTGCTCTTTAAATTTGTCAACAAGGTTGTTCTGACAGGTAGGAGAGGAGGCACATTGCAACTTTCGTGGAGTTGGTCCTTATGGAGTACCTGGATAGTAGGAGGTAAATCAACTGGTCGAGGTTTGTCATCCAACTCCTTGATAGGGTACTCTCTCGCTAAAAACTCATGCCATACCCTATGGATTCATTCTCATTGTTGTGCTTGCTCACTTAAAGGTTCTCCTCAAGAAATTGGATGTTAGCACAAGTAAAGATCACTTTGGGCCCAACACCCTGATTGCTTGTGACTATGAAGTCCATGCTGCTCCCAAAGAACCTGGTTCATCCAAGAGGGTGCCTGTGAATAGCAAAGTAAGAGCCTTGGAGCAGGAGAGTAGGGCTAAGGATGCTGAGATTAAGAGCTGAAGAAGAGTCTGGCTAAAGTAGAAACTGAGAAGGATGCCCTCAGGTCTGAGCTTGCAAAGGAGAAACAGAATAATGGGCATTCTTCATGACATGTTGAAGCTGCTTCAGGCCAGAAACCAAGAACCCGGTCCTTCCCAGCCTTAAACCATTCCTAGCTTAGTTAGAAAACTAGTGACCCGAATGGGATTATTTTTTTTTTTTGTCTTTTTGGTCATGGTGCAGTACTTTTATTTCCTTCTATTCTTTGTGGATGACTCTTATCAATGACAATCATTGGTTTTGCTCTAATTTTTTGTTGATGTTTCTTAGATGGATAATATCTTTAGGTTGATAAGTGATACTTGACTCTATGATTGCATCTGGAGTAGCCTCAATGGCCATGAGTAAAATCTACTAAAATCTGGTTATATAACTTAATTATGTAACTTTTCGATAATGCCAAAAAGGGGAATATACGTTTTGCTTTTGCTTTGGACTGTGGTGTTTATAACCTAATGAACCTGATCCTTGATAATTTATGATTTTAAAATGGATAGTTTTCTAAGATTGTGTTGATGTTGAGCTGAGTTGAAACAGGTTTCATGCTTGTGAAAAGCAAAGAGTTTGTCATTATCAAAAAGGGGGAATTTGTTGGCATGAGTAAGTTTTATTTTGATGATTGACAAAGGAACACTTGCATGAACCAAGTCCATACATAGTGTACACAGGGCACGGGCAAATTCAAGCACAAGGCACGCACGTGAAGAAGATAAGCATAAGTGGTTATACCTGATATCTCCTGAACGAAAAGGTTGCATAATTGATAAGGAGCATGACTCCTTACTTGAAGAGAACTCTATCCTAGATAAGGGAGGAATTAGAAGTTGAAGACAACTAGAACTCTTCTACCGTGGAAGAGTAAAGCATTAGAACTCTAGTTATTTCTTATTCTACTAACTCTATAAATATCAGTGTGTTCTCTTCTACAGGTGATGCACAAACGCTGAAGTTAAGCAAGAATTGAGAGCAAACTAGCAACGCATTTCGCAAGCAATTCTTGTGTGTTTCAAGTGTGCGAACCTGAATCTACATGAACCAGATAGAAGAACCAGTTCCAAGTGTATGTCTTTTATTCTAGTTTCATTGTAGCATGGCTTTTGAGTTGTACCTTTCAGCTTTCCCTAAAAGCATTTGTAGTAGGTACTTTGAGTTGTATTGTTCAAGTTAGAGTAATTAACTTGAAGTTGTCGCAACAGCCTGAGGCTGGTTACCACAAAGGGTTAGAGATAATTCTTAGGTTTACAAGAGTCGTAAATGTTGTTTTTTGCTCAGCGATTTAGTGGAGTATTAGGAAAAATCCTACTGGAAAGTAGGTCGTGGTTTTTTCACTTTTTGAGATAGGTCTTTTCCACGTAAAAATACTTGTATTTTTTACTTTTTGCACTTACTATTCCGCAACTGTAGTGTAAGGAACACGTAGAAGAACTAGGTCCTTCTATAATTTGTGCACCCGGAAAAATGAACACCACACAGATCACCCTCCCTCTTGTGTGATATTGAAGTATAAAACATCACAATGTATTCATCAAAACTCTTATTCTTAATTAGTATTTAACAGTGGTGTTATAGTCGTAATGTTGAATTAGTCATGAAAAATGAGTATTTACTGGAAACTGCAAATCTTCATGTGTTGTATTAGAGATTTAAGAGAAACATTAGAAATTTCAAAGAAAGAGACCCTTTCAAAAACATAACGAAAGTAGCAATGAAATAAAAATGACGTACACTATTTTCTACAAAAAAATAAAAATTCATCTATATCCATATAGCTATGAACAATATATGAAAAAGACTCAATAATTCAAACAGACTCAATATGCGTGGTTTTTATCTCAATTTTTGGACTTTTGTTCTTCTCCTTCTTTGTTTGTTTGAACTCTCCGTAGAAGTATGATACGAAACCCCAGAGAGAAAGGAAAAGAGCAAGGCCTTTTTCACCTGAAAAATTTTCTCTAAAGAAAACGACAGCTAATACCTCAGTAACCGGAAGTAAAACCGCGATCATAACCCCAGACATCAAAGAAGAAGAGCAGTAAATGACTCCAATAACACCCACAAAGAAGCATTGCCAAATAATGGAAGTCCATACTATAACTATATAATATCTAGCTTCTCCGAGGTTAAATTGTTTTGCCTCCCTTGACATTGCCTGCAAAGTTTGATCAATATGTTAATCCTTGCTCCTCAAAGAGATTGTCTCTAGCTAAAACTAAATTGACACCGAGGAAGTATTTATGATATATCATATTTACGTAAATTTGTTCGAATCTAGTACTGCTCCAGTATTCATATATTTTGTACATATCCAAATATAATATAATAGAACTTGTCATGTATGCCAAATTTTAAAAATGTATTCTATGACAAAAGAGTTTTCATTCCTCTATGGGATATGAATAATTTAGGGTTTCAAGCTAGTTCCTTCATTAATGTCCTACTGCTGAAGTCAAACTCACAACTCATCACAAGCTTTTGTCTGTCTCTAGTCATTAAGATCAGAAAACTTTATGAGAATTGAAATAAGAATAAACAAACGAAACAAAAACAAAAACAAAAGAAGTTTCCAACGTAGATAAGAATCTGTAAAGATGGACTTCATTTGATCGTTGGGGTACGCCAATAGATCACCTAAAGAGAAGTTGATAGTTTGTGATTCGAAGGCCTTATGGATCTGATGATAATTAATACCAAACGAGAGAAATATGTTACTCATCCCATATTTTATCTTGGCACGAATTTAAGAAAGAAAAATAGATTCATGAAATTTGGGTTTTAAACATATTGTATAATATTTTGTGTCTTTAAGGCTTTTCAAACTTGTAATTTTAAACTTCTATTAACATTGTATGGCAATTACTTAGTCTTACACTGCAATTTTTTTTTACCCCGTTATCAATTAAAGTATTATAAAAATTACTTGCAGTTACCTTGTAAATGACATAACTATATGTAAACAAATTTACTTGACGACGCACAAAAATTAAACCCACAAAATAATAGTGTAACATATGCGATATAATGAGTAAGATGCATAAGTAGAAATGTGTCACAAGGGAAGAAAAAAGTACCTGAAAGTCGTTATTGGCGATCATTCCTACAGTGCAAAAAGCAGTAGCGGCAAAGCACATGACCATCTGAATCTCTAATACCAGCGTAGCAGTAATAACTTGTTTTGCCTTCAAATAAATCAACTCAATACAAGGCAAGATGACTCCATACAAAGCTGCTGCCAGAAGTGTCATCATAAAACCAAGAATATAGGCTTTACTTGTCACACCTTCTGGTCGATCACCATTAGATCGAACACCCAATAATACAGCACCAACTGTCAACAGAATCACTGCATTGATAGAGTAGGGTGTGAACTTCAGCTTCACAATGAAGAAAGCACCTACTGACGTGAAGGCAAGTTGAGCAGCAAGAAGAAGTGAAGAGGTTGACACGGGAAGTTTTGACCCGCCCCACGAATAGAGAAAATCATCAAGACCAGTGACAACGCCAATGACGAATGATGCAATAAAAATTCGGGGTGTTATCAAGTAAAACTTGGCATTAGAACCTTCAACTTTTCGACGATAGAAATATAGGATGGCAAGAGGTATAAGGGTGAGTGGCCATCCAGCGGTTTGTAACCAACTGCTAAGCCATACTCTTGAACCTCCCTCGACATAATATAGACGCATCATTAGAGGACCACCACAGATACCAACAGCAAGTATTAGACAGTTAATCAATAGAAGGACTTTCCTCATAGTGGTGCTTAATCCTTGATGTTCCATACTTTGATGAGATTTGGATGGTAAGTTAGGAGTATTCTGCTGCTCAGGCTGAATGGTCTTCTTCTGCAAAGGTTTGGATTATTGGACCTCTTGCAGTGATGAGATCTATTTATAATTGATAATTGTTAGTACATCTCCACGATTTGTTTCACGACATGGAGTGGCCCCAGTTTAAGAAGGCTAGCTTTTCCATGATTAAATTAATTGCAGTACTAGTAATTTTGTTATGATTCACAAGGGAAGAATATAACAATAAAAAAAAGGGACAGACAAGCATTGTTTGTGAGTAATTTGTTATTAAATTGCAGTGTTGAGTTTCTAGGAAAACGAGTACGCCCACCATGGACTGTGCTACTGGTTGGCATAGAGCTTTGCATTTGAAAAGAAAAATATGGATTCAAATTAAAATTTGACAAACGTGGGTTTTAGTTGAATAATTATGAGTAGTCAACTATGGTCTTCTGTCTTCCCCACTCCCCCACCTCTACCTAACTTGGAGTTGGAGGGACACGCGATAATGGTTATTCAAATTCTTTTTTCTATAATTTAACACAACGACGTGAAACTCATGGTGTATATTGATTTCTATCCGGAGTATCATGTCGTTTTAAATAGATAAATTGTAAGTTATAATTACCAGAATAACAAACGGGTGCAAGTTTAGGTGGTCATTTAGCTGTTTTGCCAATATATTAATTAACAAATAGGCAGAAAAGGAAAAAGTGAAAATATTTCCAACTATTCAAGTCATTAATAAGGAAACATAAAGTAAGCTTTCAAAGCATGAGATAATCAACGAAAATATTTTACAACTGTAAATAACAAAGGCATATAACATTTATAAGAAGGTTAGTGTAACTTAAATTTCAAAGCAAGTTACTTTTTGGATCTTCCACATTTATCGGATGTGAAATTGTTGTGTTCCTACTGTGTCAGTTATTAAAGATCTAGTGAAATAAGTCTGCGCTTCGCGTGGTATATTTGTGATTAAAGTAGAAATGATTCTTTGATAAAAGAACAGCATTCACATACACACACACACAAATTAATGAACTACATCTTTAATTATCAAATATTCATTTAAAATTGAAAAAGAAATCATTATAACAATACAAAAAATTCATTATAACAATAATAAGAGCATTAATGAACTACATCTTTAATTATCAAATATTCATTTAAAATTGAAAAAGAAATATAAATATACTTCAAGGAAATTTTTCACATATATGTGGGTGTGGCTTATATATATATATATATATATATATATATTATATATATATATATATATATATTTCTTCTTTCATCAGACAGTTTAAAATTTTATTTTTCTAAAATTTTCTTCAACTTTCATATAGAAGAAAAGATGAAATAAAATTAGACACGCAAAAACAAAAATGAAAAACATAAAACAAGAGGACGGCGCAAGTTGCGGTTCCTGTCCATTGAATTGCCTTTCCATTATGGATTTCTTTTCCTTTTCTAAATGTGTACTTTCATTGCCTTCTTTTTTTATATGGAAACTTACACAAATGTCCCAAAATAAATTTCAACTTACCATCTTCTAGCCATTAGTTATAGACTTACCAAAATTAGCCAAACACATATAAAAATTAAAAAAAAACATTTATATAAGGTTTTTTCTTTCAAAGAATCACATGCAAAAATCACCTTCTATATTTTTAACCGTGATTAGCAACATTAGATACAAGACGGAAAGAAAATTTCATGGATGAGGTAGCAAAGAAGGTGGTGAAATACAATAAAAAAAATATAATATTCCAAAAATCTAAGCAAAAAAGAAATTTTTCAAAATAGGTATAGTTGAAATTCATTGAAAACATATAGCAATATACAAAATTTGAGGAAGATTGGAGGTGATTTGGACTGATTTTGTATCAAAATTCGTAATTAAATCGAGCTCAAAAAATTCTTCTGTGACACATGTATCAAACATGTATCACGCATGTATCTCACACACATATATACATGGATATACATGTGATACACAATTGATACAAATATGATACATATGTGATACACAAATGATACACATATCATTTTTTCATGTTTAGTTTTTACTTCGAATTTTCAATTCAAACCACCTCAAAACTTTACCAAATCATCCCAAAGTTGAGATTCAAGCTCCTTAAGATGTATCCGATCTATTCTAATAACATTCACTCAAAAGAAAGCAAAAATTTAACATTTTTTTGCTACAAATAGCTATTGGCTAATATTAGTAATATTTTATGAATTGGCTAATTTTTATAATGAGCTAGTTAAATATGCATAGCTGATAGTTTTCCTTTTGGGAAATTTTCGTATATATACCATATATGAAACTATATTACCAAATATGTTCATAGTTTGCATATTACCATTCATGCTAATAGTATTCACTACAGGAAAATAGGTCTTTAGCGATGGGAAATTCGGTCGTTAAAACTCCAAATCCGGTCGTTATCAGTCAATTACGATGGGATAAAAACCGGTCGTCGCCGGTCGTTAGTGCCTCCGTCGTTAAAGATAAACGACCGGATTATGATCCCGTCGTAAAAACTCTTTTAACGATGGCAAGGAATCCAGTAGTTATACCAAGATTAGCGAGGGGATTTTTCCATCGTTATATGTCGTCCCAGTCGTTAAAACCTTCACTAATGGTAACTAATTTTCAGTCGTTGTTAGTGTATGGCGACCGGAATTCCATTCGTTAATTGTATGTACTTTTAACGACATACTTTTTAAAAACCAAAATTTCCCTTTGCAAATGTGAACTTTTAAGTAATAAATATATTACACGCATTCGGAATCATACAAACAATGAAGTCAATATTGACATAAAACATCTTTTTAATTATAGATAGAGAACTAATCAAAGTGTAGCACTAATATTACATCCAAATTGCATGATCCATGTTTTCAATTCCTTAAAGAAAACAAAAAATTAAAGAGAAAGTAAAATAGTAGTTTGTACGGATGACGACTACAACTCCTAATAAAACATAATAGATTTTCCTTGGTCTTCAACAATTCTAGCTGCTTCAACTTGCTCGGAACTATCTTTATAGAAGATTCTTCAAACTTCAGGCCCTTTTTCTAATCTGTTAAAAAAGGTACATATTAGTTGAGTAAGAAAACAAGATTTAAGATTGATAAGTTGCTACAACACAGTAAAATGTAAAATCATGAAGCGAAGAGCATCTCAAAATACTATGAACAATCAGTGCTTCTTACAACTACATTACTAAATCCACCTTTTTTACAATTATATTTTCTATCAATCAGTATGCATATGTAATGAGAATGAGCATTCACCCTCTAAACTGAAGTCTTCTCTTTCCTGTATCTATGAATGTATGTAGAGTAGGCCAAGAGACACATATAAATTGTAGCATGAGCTGCCAGAAGCAGCCTGTATACAGGTACCATTTCTGCATTTCAATAAACTAGCAGACAACAGACAACTGAAGATCCGTTAAAACTCTCCTTTTGATTCAATGATAGAAGTGGATCCCAACCAGAATCACTAAAAGGGTCAACATTGGGCATTGAAGTAGGGCAATTAAAGGAGGTATTACCATCATTTCTGTGTTGTAGCCTCATATCACCATTATCCTTACTACCAGGTAAACATGGAAACAAGATGCAGATAGATGATGGAACTCAACTTTTCTTGTACCAGTTGGTCGGCACTTGGGGTCAACTTCTCTTTCCAAGACCTTGGAAAGAATTTCGCATATGGTATGACACACATAAGGCCAAGGGATTGAAGCCAGTTCTTGACGGGATGGTATTGTAGCATTAATTTTCTCCTCTTTGCATGTATAAGTGAAGATAATGACAAACCTATTAAAATTAACTAGCACTCTTACACGTGTAATTGGCTAAGCATCACCACTGAACAATGCTGGGCAGAAAACTTGCTATACAGTCTTTGGAAATACAATTCAAGCACATTGGATACAAAGTGGAATAAATACCAATGCAACATGCTATTACACCAATATGGAATACAGGCAAAGGTTTCAAGGGGAAGCAGAGAGATGACACACAAAAATGATCGCAAATATAGTGTACTGGTTCGTTGTTGTACAGTAAACTTACTCAACAGTATGTAGGGCAGAACTATTCTTTCCTACATATGCAAGAACTACTGGGAGGAAAAATGGAGCAGCAGGAATGGAAAGGCAATAGAAATGACATTAAAATCTCAACGAAGGGAGTTTCATGAGTTTGCTCTTTAAGTCATCTCTGCCTTAAGTAAGATTATTTTTGCACAAAATGTGGTCCAATGAATTTGGTATAATTGCATCTTGTGGGTGCAGCAATTTTTACTGGTTACTGAGTCTGTCATGAATAGCTTGTAGACCCCGTTTTGAGTTTTGATGACCAATTACTTTTCAATTTACACCTTCTGAAGTTCTCTTTTGCATTTTGCAGTCTCTCATTTTTCTGCATTGCACCTAATTGTAACAGCTAATGAGATGTTTTGAGTATCTATGTCACAGTCACTTAGGAGGGAAAGAGTTATACGTACGTTCAAATAAAGTACTGGACATGACGCTCATGCTATAATGTTTTTGGATGACTACTTTAGTCAGGTTGGTGGCTTAACTTTTACTTTATGTAAAGTATCACTTGATTTTAATAACTTCATACACCCTTCCCTTCCCTCTCCGCAAAGAGCGTTTTGTATTTTTCCTCCTTGTTTTCTTGTTATTGCCTATTTTCTGGTGTAGTTTCTTAGAAAAACTTAAATTTCTAAGTACATTTGCACCCTGCACATCAGTGACACCCAGATTTTTAACTATTTCATTGTCACTAACCTGCACATTGATCAACATTTTGCAAAAAGGATTTGGCTATCTGTGCAAGCAACGGAAAACAGATCTGGACCTCAAATCTCAAATAATGTTATACGTTCAAACAATGAATCTGAGATGCACATATCTAATTGGATTTCAATATTAGAGTAACTGTACATATGTCAAGGTCAGTACATTATTTAACTAACAACAAAAGACTTCACTAAATTTATTTAAGGATATTCATCAGGTCATAGTTGGTAGAAAGCTTACGAACCTGTTAAATACTAATTTCAGCTTGTACTTTGTTGACTTGAAGATGGTGCTGATGAAGGCTGATCACCCAGTAAGCTGATAATATGTGCATACTTAGAATCTATGTCGTCCATACGTATTTCTAGTGATTCTTTTGCTTTTTTAGTTGCATTCAGCTCGGTCTGTAGTGATTCTTTTTCTTTTCGAACTGCATTCAGCTCAGCCAGTATTGCAGCCTTTGAGGAGCTACCGCCTTTCAACTCCTTAGTGGTTATACCACCCCCTAATCCAACCACGTGACTCTTGTTTTGAGGTCCGAAGCATCTTTCTACTACCTCGATATTCGTAAGAGATGGCTCAGATTGTACCAGTTCTTGTATCTCAGCCTATAAAATACAAGAAAAATTAAAATAATAAAATACATCAAAATAAAATGAAGGATGTAAAATGAAGTTCATCAATAAGCATACATATTTTTCACCGGCTTCAGGCTCTACAAGCGTGTGATTTTTCTTGTGAGTCTCAAAGAAGATAGTCGCCATGTTCGGTGGATTACCGTCTTTGCCTCCCTTCACATTTAAATAAACAAGTCGAACAAAGACGAGATTTTTTTTATAGGATTGCACTGTGCACTTACCAGTTCGTAAATAATTTCTCTAATCGGCTTGCTACCCGTACGATGAGGCGTTCTCAACTTAGACCTATTGATCGAGTTTCTAATACTTGTTTCCTATATTAAGAACAAACCATTGAAGTCATGAGATATTACTTAAAATAATAAGAAGTTAAAAGTAGTTATGAAGTCTTACCTTAAATTTTTCACTTAAAAAATGTTCCTTGACCAACCATTTCCAATCACTCTCGTCTACCTCTTCCGGGACATCTTTTAGTGCTTCATGCAATGGCTTAAACTTCACATACTTGTGCAATGATCCTCTCCAATTGTTCCATAACTTTCTCATATGATTTAACACATGATCACTTCGATGATTCATGTCATCACTGTCAAATTTGTCCTAAATATTTTGCAAAATCATTAATCAAGAAAGTAAAAAATTTCATGTAAACTAAAGATAGTTTTTCCTGTTTCAAACAAAATGTAATTGTTTTCAGTTACATTGCGTAAGACCTAGGATCTTCAGCATTCACAAAGATTCATAAAATCTGGACTAAAATCTCAGTGCACTTCATTACCCCCATATACCAGGAGGCTACCGAACAAAGTTGGTCTCAGAATTTTGCTCGAACTCATAAGAGATCTGCAGCAAACTATGCAAACTCACTCATGCGCACAACTGCTGGTATAAAGATGTCATATTTTACAGAGCAGTTGCGGTGGATCACAAGGTGCTACAGCTGGTACAATGCATTTGCATTAATTATATACAAACCAAAGGATATAATGATCGTGGCTTCTTCAGCTCATCACTACAAATCTGGATAATGCAAGATACAAAAATTGCTTACTCACACACTCAAGGAAGATGCAGATGCAGGTTTGGACATTAATTTGGAAGATTCACTGGATTCATTATGTTCAAAGTTGGGGCAATAATGGTGATACAAAAAGATCTATTTGAGATTTTTTTAAAATTCTAACTAGCATCTTAATTAGATAACACTTCATATTCACAGAACACACTGTCTCAGTTAGACCTAGAGATTCAAGAAGTGATCCCGACAAGGGATGCAGTGAAACTAATTGAATGTAAAATGCAACAGATCACTTTGTGGAATTAGCATGGGAACGGTAACAAAAATTTCAAGTACTTTCAATTAAAATATTGCTTTATAGTGCTTTAGATTCTTACCGTAATAGCTCGCCACATGTGTTCCAGCTTATCTTCTCCGATGTCCTTCCATGAATGTACTTGCAACGGACACATATTACGATCACGAACTAATATACCCAAGTGTCTCAAAAATAAGGCTTGATGCTTCCCAACAACCCGATTGTGGTAAAAGTTGACTCTAAACTTTTCTCCAGGTTTGAGTCCCGCAACATCTTTATTTCTATTCTTTTCTCTCACCTCTTTTGGGTTTGCAGATTCACATAGATCTGCAAATTTTAATTTTTAACATAAATTAAATTCCAATCTCATAACAAAAATAATATTAAACTTGATACCTTGCATCATTTCATCTTCTTGAGCGAGACAAACATCGTCTTCCATCGGATCGAAACTAGGAGGCATAAGATTATTACTATCACGTGCTAGCTTATTCTACTCAGAAGCTGCTGAGTTGTGATTTTTACTTTCCCTAACAAGAATTCTCTTTCCAACGCTTCCTTTTACCGAGCCCACAGGTCTAACGTTTTGCCCGCGTCCCCTTGCTAAAGCACCAGGTTGATTGTAAGTGTCTCGTACATTCTTCGAAGTAGCTACAGTTTCTGCAGATTTTGATTAGAGTAAAGCATAAAACAACTTCTAGTCTTATAACAAACAAAAAAGAATAATTAAAGCTTGAGACCTTGCATCATTTCAGCTTCTTGAGTGAAGGGAATATCTTCTTCCATCATATCAAAACCAGGAGGCATAAGATTATTACTATTATGTGCTAGCTTATTCTGCTCACAAGCTGCTGAGTTGTGACTTTTACTTTCCCCAACAAGATTTCTCTTTCCAACGCTTCCTTTTGCCGAGCCCACAGATCTAACGTTTTGCCCGCATCCCCTTGCTAAAGCACCAGGTTGACTGCAAGTGTCTCGTACATTCTTCGAAGTAGCTCCAACTTCTGCAGATTTTGATTTGAGTAAAGCATAAAATAACTTCCAGTCTTATAACAAACAAAAAAGAATAATTAAAACTTGAGACCTTGCATCATTTCAGCTTCTTGAGTGAAGGGAACATCTTCTTCCATCATATCAAAACCAGGAGGCATAAGATTATTACTATTATGTGCTAGCTTATTCTGCCTAGAAGCCCCTGAGTTGTAATTTTTAATCTCTCCAAACAGATTTTTTTTGTCAACATTTACTTTTGCAGAGCCCAAAGATCAAAAGCTTTGCCCTCGTCCCCTTGCTAAAGACGCAGGTTGAATGTATGCAAGATTTACATTCTTCAAAGCTCCTCCTGTTTCTGCAAATTTTGATTTATGTGAAACATAAAACCAATACCGGTTCAATAAGAAACAAAAAAAAAAAAAGCTAAAACTTAAGAGACCTTGCTTCGCTTCAGCGTCTTGAGCAAGGGGAGCATCGTCTTCCATCGAAGCGAAACCAGGGGGCACAAGATTATTATTATGTGCAAGCTTATTCTGATCAAAAGCTGTTGAGTTGTGATTTTTACTTTCGCCAATCAAAGTTCTCTTTCCAATACTTATTTTTACAGATCCCAAAGATCCAAAGTTGTGTCCTCTTCCCCTTGCTAAAGCACCAGGTTGAATATATGCATGATGTACATTCTTTGAAGTTGCTCCCATTTCAGACTTTGATGGATTCATGTCAACCTAAAATAAATAAAAGTATGGAGTAACTGTTAGCTGAGAAGAAAAGTCAAAGCAAATAGTAGATCTCTTTTACATACACAGGCACCATTCCAAAATTCCATCTTGTTAAGTTTCCTGACATACCCAAAACAGACTACTATATGAACCTGAAGTCAAAACCCCAGTTAGTATCCAACCATAAATAGTATCACATATTAAAGTAAAGATAATAACTTTACCCATTATTTTCCTTTTACACGTGCATAACCATTAGCAGAAAACTAACCACATGCATTCAACATTCAATAAGCAGAGAATTTGAGTAGTGCAACAATACATTAGCAACATGTCAAAGTTACTCCATAGGCTATTCCAACTACAGCAAGCTACTTTTAAGGTAGCTTTTTCACCATATTGCCTTCCAGCGATCTAAATGCATTATTTTCTAAAACAGGACTGGAGTAGAAAGATTTTCAGTTTCACCGAAAATCGACCAATCTCATTATATGGCCCAGATTAGCAAAAATCATCAGTACTACATAGAATTAGAGCAAGGATCTAACTTTCGTGATTTACTTTCAAGCAGATGAAAATTATGAAAAATCTGACCCCAAAATTTTATTTGGAGACGGGATTAGAACATGCAACACGAAAGCATCCTAATAAAATACAGAAAATTTGAATAGTGCAACAACACATTTGTTATTACATGTAATTCCTCGAACACAATAATTGCAACACATTAATACCAACTTCAATACCCCCATTTGTTTATTTTCACTTTCTATTTTCCCTTGCAAGTCGATGGAAGGGACTACTTTACAATTCAATTCACTCAAAGCAGAAGATAGAGCACATCCAGTAGCCAAAATTTATGACAATAAAGCAAAAGGAGAAAATTCAATTGTCACTCACCAGAGAAGGCAAGAAAGGTGGAGCCTCAATGAGTGATGTCTTCTTGTGGAACACCTAGCAATTCTTAGCCTGATATTGGAAATCGTTTTGCTATGAATAAATAGAATTAGCAACACAAAAGCTAATAGTAAAAGCTTACCGAGCTTCAACCGATGAATTTCGACTGTCTATTTGTCATCTAGACCGGATAGAGGCTTAGAGCTTCACCCAAATCTGTTGCTTTTTCTATATAATAGAAATTGACATTCGAATTCTATCTGGTTTAGGATTTAAATGAGGT
Organism: Nicotiana attenuata; assembly: GCF_001879085.1. NCBI lineage: Eukaryota > Viridiplantae > Streptophyta > Magnoliopsida > Solanales > Solanaceae > Nicotiana > Nicotiana attenuata. Next base: position 739,842 of record NW_017670397.1, read on the forward strand.
GTATTGATAAAACTACTTCTTTCTTTATTGGGTAAAGGGGAAAGACACGTGTTTTACAACCGTTGACATTACATCCTAAGACTAAAGTATGATCTAAATTGACAATTCAAAACTACCCATGCTCGTACACCCAAACTCTCATTTCTATTTAAATTGTATGTCCACTATGTTGATGGCATGACACAAATACATTTAAAATACATGTCACTACAACAAAGAAAAAATGTTCTGGAAACACAAAAAAGGCCACTAAAAGTTGCCATAATTTGTTAAAAGCAAAATTATTTTTATACTCCTGAGTTAGCAAAAGATAAAATCTACAGAACTATTTTAAGAAACCTCAACTACATCCTTGAGATATGAGGAGCAGAAAAATTTAAGCTCAAAATAACACATAGGAGAGGGGGAAAGGCAATTTTCACAACGTACAAGGCGAAGAAACTCGGAATGTAGGCTATATCTCGTATGATCACCAGCTATTTAAGCTAAGCTTATCTTTATGCTATTATCACCCTATGTAGAAGTTCAGTCACCGTACATGAATTACAATCCAAGAGTTAAATATGATAGAATAGAAGAAATCTCTCAATTAAATAAACTTGTAAAAGAAATTTGATGGAACCACATTTTCCATCAACTCTTAAGCGAAAAGGAGGCAAATTCTTCCTCTTTTGGCTTGGAAATAGGTCTGGAAGAAGCAAAATCAAAGCAAATGAATCACTGACTTTAAGATGAAGAAATTTATAATAGAATCATGACGAAAGACCATCGCCTGCAATGGATCCCTTCAAATGAATAACAAGGAGGATGATTTTTCACAGAGAAAGTATATTTCTAAGTGCAATGCATAAGAAATCAAAAGAAATTCAAGCTTGTAGTATTCCAATTCCAAAGGAAAAACAAAAAGGTCGATGGGAGTCTATTATATCATCCGTAATTTTTACAGTATTTTCAGTATCAAGATGTTCCTCAGATTTTCTCAGGTGAGTAAATAAGTCTATAAGAACAAAAAAGGGATAGTGCGCAAAGCGGCCATTAATACTACACTGGATTATTCGTGTACTCTTACTGTTCTGCAATTTCAAAGGATAAGGTAGAACAACCTACCAAACAAAGAAAAATAATAATATCAATAACATGTAACTAACAATCATACCCTACATCTTTAGTGTGTGGAAGATGGTAACAGTCAGATGGTTACTCAAGTCCATAAATTGGCCCCAGAATGCTCAAAGAAAGATAATACTTTCTTCTAAAAGAGTCCTTGCTCAGATGCCCCTAGAGATTTACCCCAAATAGGAGGAGGACAACAGAATACTCCAAAGAAGATGACTTAGACATATCATCAAACACATGAGTGCAAAGTCCACTTCAAAATTACAATCATTTTTGATACCTTAAGAAAAAATTCATCAAAGCGACAATGAGTGTGTAAATCGGGTACAATTATTAATGTAAATCATGTACAATTACTAATATGTACCAAAATTTAGCTAAAACTATATTCAAAACAACTACTGATAGCAATAAAGCAAGACCATGGAAATGCAAGCAACTCACCGGAGTTGTCCAGAATCTTGGAGGTGCGACCTACAAGCTTAGACCAATTTCTGAAAAACAACATGCAACAAATCATTTTCATTTCAGAGAGAAAAGTAACAGAGAAGATATGAAGATGTAGGTGAGATAGAGGAAGGCAAAGAAACAGAAACCATAAAGTTAGAATGAAGACATGTCTCTACAGCAATAAGATTCTTCAGAGAATCAACATTAAAATTGCTAGTACGTAATACACACAGAATACAGCTCTCCATTATGCAGTCAACAAGTCAGCGAAAGATCAAAATCCTAAGGAAAGCTTTCAGAAAGGGCATACAAACAACACTCACATTACAAGCCAAATATTGAAAATGCATACCGAGTAAAAGTGATGCATAAAAACTAAATCAGAAAACTTCTTTTCTCAAGTTATTAGCCAAATTTTGACGTACTGTAAACGAGTTATGCCTAGAAAAGCAAGAAGCAAGAGGCCGAATGAAATAAATATTAACAGCATTAAAAACCTTCATGAGTTCTTTTCTTTTTCATTTGTGTAGAATTCTCTAAATTCTCCAAATCATCATCCTTTTCTTGCAAAATGTCAAAAGTATCATGAGGCAGAACTTTTCTTACAACATGCCAGCCTTTATTTGAAGGATCATCGAAATAAAATACTTGTAATGCTTGGTTTGCTAATACAAATGTGTCACGACCCAAAATCCACTAAGGGTCGTGGTGGCGCCGGACACCGCTATCAGGCAAGCCAACCAAGAATGCATAATTAAATTCCAGTTTTTGTATTTGCGGAAATCATTTTTTCTTATACGTTAAATATTAGATAATAAAAATTTTACAAAAATGAACATAAAGTCGAAAAAAGACTTAATACTGAATAATCCAAAAATCCTCCCAGAACCCGGTGTCACAAGTGCATGAGCATCTACAGATAAGGAAATAAAATACAACATCCGTCCGAAATACAGTGGACAAGAAATAAATACACTATACTGAAAGGGGCTATACTAGCTGCGGGTCGCCTCGAATAATGCAACTCACCTAGTCCCGGAATCATCCGCACTGCTACGCCCAGTAGGCCACTAGGGTTACATATACCTGTGTAACAAAAATGCACAGAAGTGTAGTATGAGTACGTAAACAACGTGTACTCAATGAGTATCCCGCCTAATCTCGAAGAAGTAGAGACGAGATGGTCAACTTCGATACTTACTAGTGGTCTAATAATAATATACTAAAAGTGTGAGGAAATCAGGGATTTTATACAGCAGTTCTAACTCACAAAGCCGGAAAACAGGCAAAACACCTTCAAAAAATAATAAGGGATTTTCAAGGTTTACTTTTCATTATCTTATCAATTTAAATCAAGCCACGAAGGGTAATTTCACAGTTAAAAATTCTCAAGCGACAATATATCATGCGCAAATCATGCTGAGGTCGACGGCCCGCTCCAACAAAAATGTAAATTGTGCATTGCCGAGGGTCGAACGGCTCGAACCATAGATGCATCTATTACCCCGCTCGCGAACTATCCATGCGACGCGGTCAACATAAAATAAACAATCACCCTGCTCGCGAATCAATCATGCGACGCAGGTTCACTTAAAAATATATGCTCAAATAGCCAATTAAGGATTTATCAGGGAGCATTTGTCCAATTAAAAGCCAGTCCTCTTTTTAACAATTTAAGAGATTAAAGTTTAATTCTTTTTGGAATTCATTTACTAATTCAATGCAATCTAAGCAATCCAAACTATCAATGAGCTTACAATTAATCCAAGTATAGCATGCTTTTGGGTCCTAACTACCCGGATAATAGCATAATAGTAGCTATGCACGGACTCTCGTCACCTCGTGCGTACGTAGCCCCACAAATAGGAGCACATAATTAATTATTTCACCTATGGGGACAATTCCCTCTTAGAAGGTTAGAAAGGAGACTTACCTCACTCTGAAATTTCATAAACGGCCTCCAAGCCTTCCCGACGATTCGAATCGTTGCAAAATGCTCCAAAACTAGCCAAATAATGGCAAACTAATGAGAATATACTCAAATACTTGTTAACAATTCAAATTATAATTCCCAACTCCGCTTAGTGAAATGACCAAAATGCCCTCGGGCCCACGTGCCCGGATTCCGAAATTTCTCGAAGATATACTCTACCCATAGCTTCACTAGCTCAAATATATAATTTACTCCTAATTCCATGCTCAAATTCGTGGTAAAATCCAATTTATCAAGTTTCTAGGTTTTCTTCCAAAAATCCTAATTTTTCCACAATTTTCATGTCTAATTCCATGATATAATCTTGTATTTAACTTGGAAATGAGTAGGAGTAACTTATCTTAACATAGATGACGAAATCCCTTCTTGAAGCTCTCCAAAAATCGTCCATGCTTTAAAGAAATGAAGAAAAATGAGATAAACCCGCTAAAATATCATTTGCCCAGGTATTTACTCATCGCGATCGCGGAAAATGCTTCGCGATCGCGGAGAACAATTTTTCCAGCCCAAAATTTACTCTTCGCGTTCGCGGAAAGAGCTTCGCGATCGCGGAGAATAATTTCCCAGTCTTCCGGACAGCCTCTAGTAGAATAGCCATAACTCTTTGCACACAACTCCAAATGACAAATGGTTAAATGTTCTGAAAACTAGACTCAAAGATATACAACTTTCATGTGTTGCTCATTTCCCAATTCCTTATAGATTTCTAGATATAATCTGTCAAAGTCAGCCCATGTGTAACACAACTTTCTTTTTCATCTTCCCGGACACCCTGTAGTGTAACAGCCATATCTCTTTGTACACAAATCCAATTCATGAATGGTTTCCTTTCCTAGAAACTAGAAACAAAGGGCTACAACTTTCATTTTTAAATCATCTCAAAATTCCTTATAGATTGTGAGATATGAGCCTCCGAAGTCGAGTCAGTGCAGCAGAATATTTACTCTACGCGATCGCGATTCACTGGCCCGTTTCTCACATTTTACTCAACGCGATCGCGACTAGTTCCTCGCGATCGCATAGAACACTGCTGTAGCCAAAAACCAGCAGTTATAAATGGCCTAGAAATGGTCCGAAACCACCCCGAAACTCACCCGAGCCCCTCGAGACCCCGTCCGAACGTGCCAACAAGTTTGGAAACATATCACGGACTTAGTCGAGGCTTCAGATCACATCAAACAACGTCGAAATCACGAATCGCGCCAAAATTCATCTTTATGAACTTTGAAATTTCTAACTTTCACATCCGATGCCGAAACCTATCAAATCTCATTCGATTGACCCCAAATTTTGTAGGCAAGTCATATTTGACATTTCGGACCTGCTCCAACTTCCGGAATCGCATTCCGACTCCGATATCAAAAAGTCCACTTCCGGTCAAACTTCTCAAAAACCTTCAATTTTCTATCTTTAGCCAAATAGCTCCAAGATGACCTACGGACCTCCAAATTCACTTCCGGTCGCGCTCCCAACTCCAGAATCACCATGCGAAGCTACTCCCAGTCTCGGAATCCCAAACGGACATCGGTAACACTGAAATGCACTTCAAGCCAAACTTATAAAATTTCTTCCAAAATGCCAACTTCCACAATAGGCGCCAAAATGCTCCGGGGTCATCCAAAACCCAATCCGAGCATACGCCCAAGTCCGAAATCATCATACGAACCTACTGGAACCTTCAGATCCCGATTCCGATGTCGTTTACTCAAAATTCCAATCCTAGTTGATTCCTTCAACTTTAAGCTTCTGAAATGAGAATTCTCTTTCCAAATCAACTCCGAACTTCCCGGAATTTAATTCCGACCATGCGTACAAGTCATAATACCTGAAATGAAGCTGCTCATGGCCTTAGACTGCTGAACGACGCGCTAGGGCTCAAAACGACCGGTCGGATCGTTACAAAATGGCTCATTAGTTTTTAATAATCGCTGAGGATTAACACTCACAAAGCCATATTCATCCATTTTAACTCCCTTTTCTTGGTCATACACATCAAACCACATACATCTAAACAAGATCACTCTTTTTCCTCCAATAAATTGCAATTCAAGAATCTCAGTGAGTTCTCCATAATAATCAATATTTTTATTCTCTTCATCTGTCTCTCCTACTATAACCACCCTGCAATTTTGAGTTCTCAAACCCCTGTCATACTCTTCCACATGAAACCTATATCCATTAATAATGTAACCTTTGAGACGTTTCACATATGGCAGGGGACCACGTGACAAAGTGAGCAAATCTTTCATTTTCTTACTGTTATCACATTTGTACAATTCTACAACCTATCAAAATCAATTATATAATTTAATTAGCAAATACTATATAAAAAATTATGTTTTAAAAAAGAGCAATAGTATATAACTAGTACTAACCTTTTTTTTTAACCAACTAATGAACTCCCTATCTGAATGTTTTTGAGAGGTATCACCTGGAATTTCTGAAAACTCTCTACAAAAAATTAAACAATAAAATGTCATTCTAATTGAAATCATGGATAAAGTATATGTGAATTATTATGTCGAATCAATACTTACTCGAGAAATGGTTGAATTTCATCATAGTTCTTCAAAATATAAATATGTGCTTGCTCTAATTCATCTGGATTAAGTTTGTCCAATTTTCCATCTCTTAATTCTTTTCCAGGTTGAGAAAAAATGGTTAAACCTCCATCAGATTCAATAACACCACCATCATAATTCCGCTCAAGGCGATTAAACTTTATTTTCATTATATGCAAGTACCTTGAGCAAAGAGTCAAACATTCAGTTGCCAAATATCCCTCCGCGATAGAACCTTCCGGGCAAGCCCTATTGCCAACTAAAGATTTCAAAAAGTATAGCCATCACTCCAGTGGATACATCCATCGATATTGAATAGGTCCAGCAATCATAGCTTCATTAGCTAAATGAATCGGCAAGTGCACCATTACATCAAAAAATGAAGGAGGGAATACATTTTCTAACTTGCACAGAGTTATAGGAATTTGAGCTGCTATCTGTTCTAACTCATCCATTCTTAAACATTTTGCTCCAAGCAAGTTGAAAAATAAAGACAACTCAATAAGAGGTTCACATACAGATTTGCAAAGCATACCACGTATAGCAAGTGGAAGTAAATGTTGTAGAAGAACATGGCAATCATGACTTTTTAGGCCTGAAATTTTGCAATCTTTAGTGTTGACACACTGAGATATATTTGATGAATATCCATCTGGGACCTTTAAGTTCTTTAGGAATCTGAGAAATTTGTTTTTCTCTTCCAGAGATAACGTGTAACATGCTGTTGGTAGCTCATATTTATCCCCATTTTTAATTGGATGCAATTCTTTCCTTATGTTCATTGCTTGCAAATCCAATCGAGCTTTTATGGTATCTTTGGTTTTTCCTTTGACATTTAAGATTGTCCCCAAAATATTGTCACATACATTTTTCTCAATATGCATCACATCTAAATTATGTCGCAACAATAGAGTTTTCCAATAGGGAAGATCAAAGAAAATACTCTTCTTATTCCAATTATCACCCCTACTCTCATGTGATATTTTAATCGTTTTCTTTGGATCTTTTGTTAGTGGTAAACCATCTAAATCAGCAACTTCATCAAGTATATCCTCACCGGATAAAATTTCGGGTGGTAGTCTTCGCTCCTTAGTGCCATCAAATGAATCTTTATCATTCCTCCATTTGTGATTAAGAGGAAGAAAGCTCCTATGACCCATATAACACTGCTTTTTACCATTTTCTAACCTAATTGAGGATGTTTCTTTATTGCAACATGGGCAAGCCAATTTTTCTTTTGTACTCCATCCAGATAAGTTTGCATAAGCCGGAAAGTCATTAATGGTCCATAATAAAGCTGCATGCAACATAAAGTTTTGTTTAGTTGACGCATCAAAGGTCTCCACTCCAGTTTCCCATAATTCCTTTAATTCATCCATCAAAGGCTGAAGAAAAACACCTATTGCGTCTCCTGGACTTTCAGGACCAGGAATAAGCGTCGACAAAATAAAATTCTCTTGCTTCATACATAGCCAAGGTGGTAAATTATAAGAAATAAGTACAACAGGCCAAATGCTATATGGAGTTCTAGAACTTCCAAATGGTTGAAAACCATCACTAGCAAGTCCAAGCCGAACATTACGAGGTTCATCAGCGAAAGATTGGTGAAGTTCATCAAACTTTTTTCATGCCATTGAGTCAGCTGGTTGCCTCATTATTCCATCATCAACTCTTTTGTCATGATGCCATGTCATTAAAGATGATATCTTTGAGGACATAAACAACCTTTGGAGTCTTGGCTTTAAGGGAAAATAACGTAAAATCTTGGGCGCTATCTTTTTCCCACTCTTAAATTTAGTTTCTCCACTATGTTTATCCTCTTTCCATCTAGACGCTCCACAAACTTTGCAAGATTCAAGAAACTTGTCATCCTTCCAATATAACATACAATTATTCTTACAAGCATCAATCTTCCTATAAGAAAGTCCAAGATCCCGAATTATCTTCTTTGCCTCGTAATATGAATCTGGCAAGTTTGATTCGTCAGGTAATAGATCTTCCTTCAACATCTTCAATAACATTGTAAATGACTCATGACTCCAACGCCCAATACTTTTGATATGAAGCAATTTAACCATAGTAGAAAGTTTAGAAACTTTTGAATTTTGGTACAATGGTTGCTCAAAATCCTTTAAAAGCCTATAGAATTTTTTTGCTTCAAGATTCGGTTCCTCCTTAAGAAAATCATCACCGTCAGTGTTCGTATTGTCTGCATCAAAATCAGGGTATAAATCTCTTAGGATCCCATGTATTTCATCCTCACCATCAGCTTCTTCAATGTAATCATCTTCTACATCTTCTGGAGTTGATTGTGGCTCACCTATCTTTTCCCCGTGGTGATACCAAAAAGTATAATTTTGAATTATTCCATGTACTATTAAATGTGACTTAACCATCTCACGTGTTCCCGAAGATGTGTTACAACATTTGATACATGGACAACATATTACACGCGCTTCACTTAATCTTGTAAAAGCAAAATCCAAAAAGCTCTCCATCCCAAGCTTGTAAGCATTACCAAGTCGGTCATGGACGAGCTCCATCCATTTCTTATCAAGTGCCATAATCTGGTGCATGTGTAATATATATGTATATATGTTAAAAGAACTTATGGATCATCAATAACTCCTATATTACGGAAAAACTTATCAAAGAATTATATTATATTTAAAACAAAAAACCTCTTAGTAAAACATTATTTATTTTTTTACCTTTAAAAATTTATTTTACACTACACATGATTATAATATAATTAATTTTTTAATATTGAGACAACCCACAAACACAATATTTTAAAATATTAAAAATAATTTATATAGTATTTCGTATTAGTTAAAGAACAAGAACAAGTTGCATTTGCTCGCCAGAAGGAAAAAAAAAAAAGAATCTTGTGAGTTAGCTGACATGTTGTATCTTCTAGAATGAACTTATGAATACATTTGAACATATAACTCTTCAAGAATTTTTTTCGAAAAAGCTCTTAAATCTTCAAAAGCTATGTGTTCTAACTAAAACTAAAAAGGAAGCATGATAATTTGTAATGTCTAAGCAATAAAATGATTAAACTAAGATAAATTTCAAGTTGAATATATTAACCGAGATAACTGATTACCTTTTGTGAGGTAAAGTTTCTTTCTTTATTGAGTTAGTTAAATAGGATCGACATTTGTAATTTTCAGGAGTTTACATTTTCTCCTTAACTTTTATTTCTTAGTCAAACACAATTTTTCATATAATATTTATGTACTTTTTCAAATAATTTATTTTCATTTAGATAGGATTCACGCGCAACGCACGTATCCTAAAACTAGATATACTAAAAGTATGAAGTTCCTAACGTCAAACTTGATTTACCAAAATGCCCATAAAAAATTGAATACCCATTTTATCCTCAATCAAAAATATTGTATACTTTATAACGAAATGCTACTATAATAAATTTATAAGCTACTAAACTTCTTTTCATGTGCAACGTATATGAGCATTAAAAATGAAAATAGTAACAGAACTGCGTGGGTAACATTGATTCAAGCAATCTTGAAGGATATATAGTTACTACTTATTTATTGTGATTAGTGATGGTAAGTTATATAAAAAGTAATTTTAAACTCTATATAGTAGGGAAATAAAATATATTGACAGGCTCAGAGTCTCTTCTCCTCCTCTATTCTTAGAATTACTACGTTTAATGATGACAATCTCAGTTTACAAGTTATCTGAATGTTGGATTGGTCTATATGGAGTGAAGAAAAGCAAGTAATCAGTGAAAGAGACACTACTTGGGAGCAATATGCGCTATGATTTTGGCGTTGATTCATGGCTCATGAAAATGGATCAAACAACAATTCAGAGCATGCAGAGGCTAATGATGAGCCACTTTCAGTAGGTAAAACTAAAGATGTTCAGAGGTCAACTGATGAAAAGTAAGTTCTGATATAGTGTAGTCTAGAATAGAAAAGAATAAAGTTAATGGCTGATATACTTCGTGAGGAATCTGGATTGTTATTTGCATAACTAAAGGCGCCATCTAGCTTTATCCAATTACATGTTCTTCTAGATTCTGGCCAGCTTCCATGTGCTATGTTTGTTATCTATTATCATACGCTATTGCTTTTACTAGTAAGAAGTCTTATTTTTTCACTAAAACTTCCAGGGATACTGAGAAAAAGAAGAAAAAGAAAAAGAAAAAGAACAAGAAAAATCAACATGATGGAAAAGCAGTTACAGAGGTTGAACAAAATAAAAAGAATGAATCATACGAGGTGGAGGAAAAAGAAGCAACTAAATCTTCTCAATTGAGGACCTATGGAAATGGATTGGTCATAGAGGAGTTGGCAATGGGCAAGCCGGATGGGAAAAGAACTTTCCCAGGAAGTAAGGTATAGTTTTCTTTTTTTGACTCTATGTGATAAATTGTTCTCTCACTCTGCCACGGAAAGTAATGAAATTTGGTATTCACAATTAAGTCAATCAGGGTTTAAGTTTCTCAATCTTTGAGTTCTCTTTGATGAACTTGTACGGAGCACACTTATTATTAATAATGATTTTCTGCCACTGAATAGGTTGGTGTACGCTATATATGCAAGCTGAAGAAGAATGGAAAAATAATCGATTCCAACATTGGGCAAAGAGCACCTTCTGAAACAAATATGATTTTACTCTTTTTTTCATATAGGCAATGCAGAGCCATATGTAATCAAATAATTCAATTGAATTCGCTACGCCGAAAAATTATAATGTGCAAATAGGAGACAAATTTTTTGTACATATATAAAAGTTTGAATTATGTGTAAATTCTGAATCCCCTTATAAGAATTACTAGCTGCAACGCGTATAGGACCTCTCTCTCAAACTATAACAGATTAAGAATCCGAAAATTTTACCTATCGTGCATTATAATAAGAAGCATAAAATGGTAGAGAAAGCAGAAGATGAGGAAAACAACAACTTTGATGGAAAGCAGTTGGTTCTGTGCATTGAAAAATTGCAAGAAATATACTGGAAATAGAACAATTATCATATAAATCTGGAAGGCGTCGACTTGAAAAGTAGAGAGATAACAAAAAGCCCAATTTCACAATAATTATAACTACAAATTTAGTGACTTGAGTTTACCTTGACGAGAAAGCACAGCAAGAAGACCAAATCGTATAAGCTGCGTTGACAGAACCCACAAATCAAGTATAAGCACCGCAAATAACAGAACCCAGCTATTAGCGTTGACACCCAGCTATTAGCGTTGACACAGATTCACCACAAAGCACACAAATTATAAGTTGCGTACAACAAGAAGACCAAATTGTTTTGTGATTTTTCGTTGAGTTTTGCTCTGTATATATATAGTGTTAAATCGATAGCTAGAACTCGCCGATGGAGTAGCGGGCAGTTGTAGTGAGGGCCTATTTGTTCGTGATTCTTTGCATCCTCTTTGCTGAATCTGGTGTACGTGTTTTGAGATAGCATTGGATTGAGAGATTTTAGGGGTTTTTTGATTAATTTGGGGGATATGGGCGGAGTTGTTGAGGAAAAAAAGGAGGGAATAATTACCGCATAAATTTTCATTTTATTCAGATTTATAACGAGGGGATTGACATAATTTGAACGACCGGAAATTATTCCCTCGTAAAAAATACAGTATAAAATGACTTTAACGTCCGGAATAAATATTGGTCGCTATAAGCATACATATAACGACTGGATTAATTTCCTTTCGTAAAGAAGTGGTCGTTAAAGACCTCTTTTCCTGTAGTGATTTCTACATAATATATACAATGCATTAAATAAGGAATCACTGTAGCTTTATGATTCCTTATTTAGGCACGGTAAAAAAGGGGAATTAAATATTCTTCCAGATCTTCCACAACGCAAATCACGCACATTAATCTTCTTCGTCAGTTTCGTTTTAAATTTAGCGTCTCTGCTTTTTCGATACACAGTGTTTCAAACATTTTTTCTGATTTCACAAATCAAAAAACGACTAAATCTTCTACAATTCTTCTACATCAAATGCAATTATGTCCAAATTTTAGTAATACAAAGCAAAGGAAAAGAGAGTAGCAATTCCATCATTGACAACCATTAAAAAGCTTTGAAGCTTTGAATTAAAATTTGGGTTTTCAAAAATCATTATTTATTTGGATTGGGTGTTGTTGCAAATAATTGAGAATATGGTTTGGAGTTTATATCTCAATTTTGAGTGGTTTTGGTGAAGATTAGACTTGGTTTTGGCTGAATTTCGGATTGAAACTCGAAGAAGAAGAAGAAGACATGACATACATTATATTGCAGAAATTGTAGAAAAATTATAGATAAATTGTAGAAAAATTATAGATAAATTGCAGAAAAATTATAGACTGTTGTTTATTTATTTTTCTTTTATTCATTTACCTATTGTATGAAAGTTGAACAACATTTTATAAAAATTGTATTTAAGTGGATGATTTAGTACTGTTTTGGACAAAAATATGTATCAAAAATGTGAAACACACATTTCAGGGGAAGCATGTCGAGTCCAAATATGTACCCAGTTTGTAGATATTTTGTGGATAAATTGTAGATTATTTGTATTCTGATTGTAGATGCATTATTTTCTGTTTTCACAAATAAAAAACGACTATTACTTCTACAAATCTTCTGAAAAACGCAATTATGTCAAAAATCCCAATTATGCTACAATTGAATGGGAATTGGGATATTAAAATTCAATGTACCCAGTTTGTAAATATTTTGTAGATAAATTGTAGATTATTTGTATTCTGATTGTAGATGTTTTGTTTTCTGTTTTCACAAATCAAAAACGACTAAAACTTCTACAAATCATCTACAAAAAACGCAATTATGTTGAAAATTCCAATTATGCTACAATTGAATAGGAATTGGGATATTAAAATTCAATGTACCCAGTTTGTAGATATTTTGTAGATAATTTGTAGAAACATTGAAATTCTGTATTTTCATATTAATTTTTCAAATGATATGTAGTTTTGTTGTAGATTAAATGTAGAAAACAAGCCATTGTGAGTCTTATTTGACTCATTCCTCACATTCAACCTATTCTACAAATTCACGCCTCTTTAAATACAATACAACCATACTTCTTGAATTTAAAGGTATAGCAATATATATAACTTAAAAAACATCTTCTCCTCTGCACAAGTTATTTTTAAAACAGACGAAGTGGAATAACAAGCTCCCATCAAAACTTTTAACACAAAAACACAAAGCTGAAAAATAAATAAACAACAGTCTACAATTTTTCTATAATTTTTCTACAATTTATCTACAATTTCTGCAAATATAATGTATGTCATGTCTTCTTCTTCTTCTTCTTCGAGTTTCAATCTGAAATTCAGCCAAAACCAAGTCTAATCTTCACCAAAACCCCTCAAAATTGAGATATAAACTCCAAACCATATTCCTAATTATTTACAACAACACCCAATCCAAACAAATAATAATTTTTGAAAACCCAAATTAGAATTCAAAGCTTCAAAGGTTTTTAATGGCTGTCAATGGTGGAATTGCTGCTCTCTTTTCCTTTCCTCTTATATTACTGAAATTTGCGAATTGCGAGATAGAGAGAGATGTAGAGAGAATTCTCAAATCTTTGCAACAACATCCAATCCAAACAAACAATGTCTTTTGAAAACCCAAATTCGAATTCAAAGCCTTGGCTATGGAAGAAATAATGGGATTTTGATACAGAAATCGTGGGTGTGGGAGGGAAACGCGGGTGAAGGTGTGAGAATTTGAGAGAGAAACGTGGGGGGAGTGGTATTAGAAGGAATATACGGTACCATTAAATTAGGAGTGTAATTAATACCCTTAAAAATCACTAATGGTATATAATTGATAATTAGGTATACTAAATATAATTATATCAAATCTTAATCATTGAGGGTATATAGTTTCCTATATGGCATAGGAATGTAAAAATTTCTTTCCTTTTTTATAATATCAAGTATTTGGTACTTATTTTCTTGACTAATTCAAATCCGTGTTAGGCCCATAAAGGCGGAACCATTCCAAGGAGGACTTGAACCCAAAACCTTTACGACATCAATCCCACAACACTCTTGATGGTTTTCTTTCGTTTTATGCTCCTTAATATTTCTTTGTTTTTAGGAAAATTTTCATAAAGTACTATCTTTTAGTAGTAATTAGCCATCTATAGATACCATTTGCTATATTACGGATTATAGATACCTTTTTTGTGGTTATAAGATGTACTTGATGTATTTAAGCTATTGTATTCATGAATACAGTAGCAAAAATAGGCGTGAATCAGGGAAGTCCAGCTAATCAGTTGTTGTATTCGAGTGTATTCGACTGTATTCATGGAGTGAAACATGGGATTACAGCTGGACAGATTATTGTATTTGACTGTATTCGACTGTATTCACGGCGTGAAATAGGGGATTACAATATTTTTAAAACGAAAAATGAATCAATTAACATAATAGACTCCTAATATAACTCAACAAACTCAATTATAACACAAATATTTTTATTTTCAGTTATAAAAAAAATTCTCAACCGAAAAATATCCCAAAAACATAGCAATCTTCAGAGAAATTATATAATACATCTGAATACATAAATTATATTAATTAAAAAAAAATATATATGAATACATTCATGGCATATAGTGAGACGGTGAATACAATGAAATACATAGAATACAACGGGATACACTAAAATACAACGAGAAAAAAAGACAGTTAATACAATGAAATACATAGAATACAACGAGATACATTGAATTACAATGAAAAAAAAGACAATGAATACAATGAAATACATGAAAATACAGCGTGATACGTTGAAAATACATTGAAATATATTAACAGAAAATCAAGTTGCTCAGCCCCAAAAAACCGTCGTCTTTGTGCAAGAACAAACCCTAATTTCCGGCGAATCTGCCGTCGAGCAAAAACCCTGAATCTCACTTCCCACGCATCTTGTACATTGCTTCTGACACATGTTTGAACCAACGATAACCATTTTTGAATGATTTCTTGACTTTTCCTTCCATGGAATATATCTTATATTTGGCCACCCTCTTCTTCCTTTTAAGCTCTGGCGTTGAATAACATGGCCGATTCTCTGGTAATTGATAGTTACTGGATTTTGAGGTTTGGTATTTGTGAGAAGGCATCATATCCGTCGACGTTGTCATCGCCAAGAGAAATGGTGGTCGGTCAATGAATCCGGTATTATTTGGAAGAGAGAATGACATGTATCAAATTAGAGAGAGAAATAAAATAGTGTAACTGAATAGCGTATTTAGTGGCTTAGGGCTAGGAGGTACCAAAATTAGATATTTTGCTATAAACCTTAAAAGGTATCTATAGAATATAATTTTTTTAAATGGTATTTATTTAAAATAAATAAGGTGTTAACCCTTGCTATAGGAGGTAAAAATTCCTTGTTTTTATCCACACCCCCCCTAAATAAGCTATTATTTTAAGAAAATTTGCTATTTCCCTCGACCAAGTTGAGCTTTATGAAAGGAATAAAGATTCATATTACCGACCCCAACTTGTGTAGGATTGTGGTGTAATTATTGTTTGTTGTTGCTATTTCCCTGAATCATTTTTTATTTTCTCATATTTCCCTGTTTCATAGTGTCATTTTATCTACAATTTTATTTTGTTTCTTTTCATTTTCACCCTCTTTCATATGGTCATTGAAAAAGTCAGAAACTGTACTCAGGTCTTCATCAGTTGTAACGACCCGATCGTTCGTTCTGAGAGTTATAGCCATATTTCCCTCATCTATGCTTATTTATATGTTGTTCAGCTGTGTTGAGTTTTATCGAGTTGGTAGGTTTGGGTTCGGAGTAGTTTTGGAGTGAAATGAACACTTAGTCTCTTAATTAGAAAGCTAAGTTAGAAAAGTCAACCGGAAGTTGACTTATGAGTAAAAGAATTCGGATTTGGATTTTTATGATCCGATTAGCTTCATTGGGTGATTTTAGACTTAGGAGTGTGTCCGTAATATGATTTGGAGGTCCGTGGTAGAATTAGGCTTGAATTGGCAAAAGTTGGAAGTTTAGAAGTTCTTAGGCTTGAATTAGAGGTTGATTTGGTATTTTGGTGTTGTTTTGGGTGTTTCGGAGGTTTGACTAAGTTCGGGTAGTGATATATGACTTGTTGGAATTGTTGGTTGAGGTCCGAGGGCCTCGGATGAGTTTTGAATAGGTTTGGGTTGTGTTGCGCTCGTTTTTCTTATGTTTCGACGCCGTTTCTTCAAGCATAAGTGATATCATATTGAACAAATGAGCACCGATTTCTTTTTTGATTGAAGCATTAGATCCGTATTGTAATTACGGACCTGTATCAAAAAGAATCGTCGAATTTGGACATCGTATGAGGATTTTATGGTCATTTTACTAAGAATTTGGTTGCCAGATTTTTCAGATTAATTACGAAATTGCCACTAGCGGCGTATTTAAAAATCTGCATTATTTGCAAATATTAAAACCTACATATCTCCTTCGTTATAAGGTCAAATTGAGTGATTCAAAAGCCTAACTTGACTATAATTTCACAACGAATCCATTGGAGGCATAAAATACGAGTTTCAGAATCGTTTGGCTCGAGAAACAAGGCAGAATAACTGGTAGAAAAATATACAAAACTAGGGTTTGTTCATTCGGTCATATTTTTAGTTGGGGAGCTCGGATTTGGGCGATTTTGGAGGCGATTTTCACCATATGAATTGGGGTAAGTGTTCTCTACTCGATTTAGATTATAATTTATGAATTCATCTTCGTTTTTGGGATTTGATTGATGATTTCAAAGTGAAATTGAGGGAGTTAGGGTTTGAGTTTTGGAGAGTTTTATGTGAGGATTTGAGGGACCAAACGGAGTCCGATTTTGACAAATATTATATGGTTAGACTCGGGAGAGGACGAGGATTAGTTTTCTGCCATTTTTGACTGATTCTGAGACGTGGGCCCGGGGGCCGAGTTTTGGCCGATTTCGGATTTTTGGCATGTTTATGTAGTTTTTATTGTGTAATTCGATTCTTTAGACTATGTTGATAGTAGTATTCTGATTATGGTTAGATTCGAAGCTTTTGGAGACCGAATCGAGGGACGAGGACATCCCGGAGTAGGATTTTACGCTGTTGAGGTAAGTAACAATTTTAACTCTGGCTTTGAGGGTATAAACCCGGAGAAATTGATATCATGTGATTGTTTGGTGGTGATACCCACGGTAGGTGACGGGCGTGTGGGTGTGCACCGCGAGGGATTGAGACTTGGTCCGTCCCGTGAGGCCAAGCCTAAAAGCTATTATCTGTTGTTATGTGTTTACTTGTTGTTGAACTTGTTTGCCTTCATGTTAGAGATCCTATTTAGGTTTTATTCATGCTCACATTATTTGTACTCAGTCATAGAAATTATTGTACATGTTTACCTCAGTCTCTATTATTTGCTAATATGTTGTGATACTTGATGTGGGTTGTGTTCCCTTATTTGTTGATGATGGTGAGGCTAGTGAGGTACATGACTGAGTGAGGCCGATGGCCTGGTTGTGAGGATATTGATACCATAGCGCGTGAGTTGTCCGCGTAGCACGTGAGTTGACCGTGCGGGTCCAGGTATTTATACCGTAGCGCGTGAGTTGTCCGCGTAGCACGTGAGTTGACCGTGCGGATCCAGGTATTGATATGGTAGCATGTGAGTTGTCCGTGCTTAGCGCTTGGGCTTTGGGAGCCCCTCCGGAGTCTGTACACGCCCCCAGTGAGCGCAAAGTGTTGAGTGTATTGAGTGTTGAGTGTTGAGTGCTGAGTGCGAGTGCTGAGTGATGGAGTGACATTGTTGTGAGGTTGCATTTACTTTTGCTGTTGCTGCATTTATCTGTTAAATTTCTTTGTGGCATTTACTGAGTTATGGAATTTACCTGTTTATTCCTGTTATTTTTAAAATTGTGAAAAATAAATAATTGGACTATTTTGCTTAGCTCGTCACTACTGCTCAGTTCCATAGTTATTTCTGTTACTACTGAGGTGGTTGTACTCATACTACACCCTGCACTTTATGTGCAGAGCCAGGTGAGTTAGAGCGCGGTGATCGTTGAGTTCAGGCCGGCATTAATTGGAGACTGCAAGGTAGCTGCCAGCGTCCGCAGGACCTTGTTACTCCTTTTATTATTTCTTCTTTGGACAATTAGACAGTTTATATATCTCAGTTCATAGTTTTAGACGCTCATGGCTTAGTGACACCCCGATGTTTGGGACTCGTTTTCGTATTTTATATTAATTATATTTAGAGTTGGTTTAGTTTATCAGGAATTAAAATTGAAAATATTTTATTAAATTCTTATAATCAAATAAGTAGTAATATTTTGGGAATAGGCTTGCCTTGTAACACGATAGGCGCCATCATAGTCATGGTTAGATTTTGGATCGTGACATTAGCGAAGAAGCCTAAGAATCTAAAAACATGAAAAGTTCAAGTTAAGTGATTTAGAAAAGGTGTAGTAGTTGTATCATAATTAAAGTCAATGATATCACGAACCAAAATCCGTTAAAGGTCGTGATGGCGCCGGACACCACTGTCAGGCAAGCTAATACTAAATAGTTAATTAAATTCTTATTTTAATATTTTTGAAATCATAAATTTCCTTCAATTTAACTTGTAAAAGATGAACTTTACAGAATAAATAATAATATTTTCCAATTTCAATATTGAATATTCCATAATCATCCCAGACCAGGTGTCACATGTGTATGAGTATTTACTAAAAAATAAAATAAATTACAATAACTGTCCAGAATACAAATTTGGACAGAAAAGAAAAATACAATATACTCTGAAGGAGACTCTGCTGGCTGCAGATCGTAACATAAGACGCAACTCACCTAAGTCCCCCTATCAACCACACCGTTGCGCCCACAAGGCCATTGGACATATATGTGTCTGCACAATAAAATGTACAGTAAGTGTAGTGTGAGTACGAAAACAACGCGTACCCAGTAAATATCCGGTCTAATCTCGAAGAAGTAGTGACGAGAGGTCGACTGCGACACTTACTATGGGCAACAATAATATACTGATAATATGATTAATCATGGATTTTATAAGACGATTGTAAACTCAACAGCATGAAGCAGGTAAACAATTCTTTTGTTAAGAGCAGATTTCCAAATTTATTTTCATCTTTTAACAATTTATATCTCCGGCCAATGAGGCCACATAAATTATTAATAATTCCAAAACAATCAATTAAGTCATGCGCAAATCATGTCGAGGTCGTACGGCCAGATCCAACATAATAATTATATTGTGCATTGCCGGAGGATCGAACGGCGCGAACCATAGATGCATCTATTTAATCTACCGAGGCGTTCGGCCCCTTCCACAAAAGCAAAACACAATCAAACTGTCAATCAAGAATTCATCAAGGAGCAATTATCCAAGGAAAGGTAAATCCCCTTTTACTAGTCAAGAAAACGAAGTTTAACCTTTTAGTTCATTTACCAAGTTTGGTATGATTTAAGCAATTTAAATAAAGGTTACAAATATCGCAAGTATAGTATGCTTTTAGGTCGTAGACTACCCGGACTTAAGCATAATAGTAGATACACACGGACTCTCGTCACCTCGTGCATACGTAGCCCCCAAAAATAGAAGCACATATTGAATTATTTCACCTATGGGGTTAATTCCCTCTTACAAGGTTCGAAAGGAGACCTACCTCGCTCCGAAGCTTCATAACCGGCTGTCAAGCCCTTCCAACGACTCAAACCNACCAGCGGCCTAAGCCACAACAACTGGCTGAGCTACTCCCACTGGTTGAGCTGCTGGAGTCTGAAACTGAGGAGCCATCTGCTCCGGAGTGTGGGTAGTGGGAGTCTGGGCTCCTCCCCCAACCCGAGAGACGGCTGGTGCTACAGGAAATGTGCCAGTCTGAGCTACACTCTCCATAAGGCCCACTAGATGGACCAAAGCATCCTGAAGTACCGGGGTAGCGATGAACCCCTCTGGAACCTGAGCTGGCCTTGCCGGAACGGCCTAAGCCGGAACCTCATCATCAAACTCCACCTGAGGCTCCGCTACTGGTGCTG
The DNA here is from genome assembly GCF_001879085.1 of Nicotiana attenuata. Lineage (NCBI taxonomy): Eukaryota > Viridiplantae > Streptophyta > Magnoliopsida > Solanales > Solanaceae > Nicotiana > Nicotiana attenuata. Next base: position 760,038 of record NW_017670397.1, read on the forward strand.
CTGCTCGAGCTCTAGGCTGAGCCCTGCCCCTGCCTCGACCTCTAGCAAGGCCTCGGCCTCGTCCTCTGCCCCTCGTAGGAGCTGCCACTAGGTAATTTATTTTCATCTTTTAACAATTTATATCTCCGGCCAATGAGGCCACATAAATTATTAATAATTCCAAAACAATCAATTAAGTCATGCGCAAATCATGTCGAGGTCGTACGGCCAGATCCAACATAATAATTATATTGTGCATTGCCGGAGGATCGAACGGCGCGAACCATAGATGCATCTATTTAATCTACCGAGGCGTTCGGCCCCTTCCACAAAAGCAAAACACAATCAAACTGTCAATCAAGAATTCATCAAGGAGCAATTATCCAAGGAAAGGTAAATCCCCTTTTACTAGTCAAGAAAACGAAGTTTAACCTTTTAGTTCATTTACCAAGTTTGGTATGATTTAAGCAATTTAAATAAAGGTTACAAATATCGCAAGTATAGTATGCTTTTAGGTCGTAGACTACCCGGACTTAAGCATAATAGTAGATACACACGGACTCTCGTCACCTCGTGCATACGTAGCCCCCAAAAATAGAAGCACATATTGAATTATTTCACCTATGGGGTTAATTCCCTCTTACAAGGTTCGAAAGGAGACCTACCTCGCTCCGAAGCTTCATAACCGGCTGTCAAGCCCTTCCAACGACTCAAACCGGTGCCCAACGCTAAAAAATTAGTCAATAATTGTGCAAACCCATCAATATATACTCAAATACTCATTTTAATCCAATTTGCAATAATTTCTAACCCCGATCGAAAAGTCGATAAAAATCACCCTCGGGCCCATGTGCCCGGATTCAGAAAATTTTCGAAAATAAACTTTACCCATAATACCACGAACTCAAATATATAACTTATTCCAAATTTCATGTCCAATTTCGTGGAAACCCAAAAACATAAATTTCTAGTTTTTTCTTCAAAATCCCCAAATTTCTACCAATTTTCATGTCTAAATACATGTATAAACCTTGTATTTAACTTGCAATAAGTGGAAATCACTTACCTTGACATAGATGACAATAATCTCCCTTCCAAGAGCTCCAACAATTGCCCAACCAAATAAAAAATGGAGGAAAATGGCCAAATCCCGTCTTTAAAACGACACTGCCCAGCATTGCCCTTCTTCGCGAACGCAGCAATCCCTTCGCGTTCGCGAAGCTCAGCCAGCCCAGGCCCAGAAAACCTTCTTCGCGTTCGCGTTCCTCACGACGCATTCGCGAAGCCTTTCGCCCTCACTGCTTCGCGTTCGGATGCCCAGCCTCGCGTTCGCGTAGGCCAAATGACCTCAGGCCCAGTCCTCACTTCCTTCTACGCGTTCGCAGGTGACCCTTCGCGTTCGCGTAGTTTCCCCAGGCAACCCCTCCGCATTCGCGACCTATACCTCGCATTTGCGAAGGCCAAAAATTAGCAGCCTCAAAATTCCTCTTCCCGAACGCCGGACTCTCTTCGCGTTCGCGAAGAAGGAAACCGGATACCAGATATCAGCAGTTCCAAAACAGCCTGAAATGATCCGAACCCACCCCGAAACACACCCGAGGCCCCCGAGACCCCATCCAGTCACACCAATCAGTCCCATATCATAACATAAACTTGCTCGAGGCCTCAAATCACATCAAACAATGTCGAAATCATGAATCGCACCCCAATTCAAGCTTAATGAACTTTAGAACTTGAAACTTCTACATTCGATGCCGAAACCTATCAAATCACGTACGGTTGACCTCAAATTTTAGACACAAGTCATAATCAACATTACGGACCTACTCCAACTTTCGTAATCAGAATCCAACCCCGATATCAAAAATTCCACTATTGGTCAAACTTCTCAAAAACCTTCAAATTTCTAACTTTCGCCAAAATGACCCCAAAATGACATACGGACCTTCGAATCCACTTTCGGACACGCTCCCAATACTAGAATCACCATACGAAGATATTCCCAGACTCGGAATCCCGAACGGACATCGATAACATTGAAATGCACTGCAACCCAAATTTATGAAATTCTTCCAAAATGCTAACTTATACAATAGGCGCCGAAATTGGATCATCCAAAACCCGATCCGGACATACGCCCAAGTACGAAATCATCATACAAACCTGTTGGGACTTTCAAATCCCGATTTCGAGGTCGTTTACTCTAAAATCAAATCTTAGTCAATTCTTCCAACTTAAAGCTTTCGAAATGAGAAGTTTCTTTCTAATTCAACTCTGATCTTCCCGAAATTCAATTCCGACCACGCGTACAAGTCATAATACCTAAAGTGAAGCTGATCATGGCCTCAAACCGTCGAACGATATGCTAGAGCTCAAAATGACCGGTTGGGTCGTTACATTCTCTCCCACTTAAACATATGTTCATCCTCGAACGTGCTAAGAACTACTTTAGAGTTGTCTGAAATCACTGTTTAACACCTCGTGGACCTACCTGTGCTATCACAACTAGTTGAGAGCATTAGCTCGAGCTAATCTAATGATTTTCCCTTTTTACTTAGCCAAATAGGCCTTAGAGCTCAATTCTAACATCCGGAATTCTCTGCCATGCCTGTTTCCATCATACGAACACCGTATCAATCTCCATGCGATGCACCAATACATGATTGCATACCTTTGCTGAATCCACACTATGCACTGCATAACTTACATGACCATAATAACATCCTCTGATAACGATAGCCAAAATTTCACGAATCCGATGCTCACAATGCACCTCATGACATATATAAGTCTTGTTTCAACTCTGGCAATACCGCCACGACGGAAGAGATGTGTAGAAATTCATAACCAACTGCCAAGCCAATAAATCATTGAATCTCTCCTAATGACTGGAATGATCGCCCCATTATGAACCAAATAATAGTATTTTCTCTTTAATATGCTTCATATAATTCGATCGCACTGATCCTAGATCCAATAATCTCGTTTCACCCAATACGAGCTGCTCAGGCAATAAACCACTTCAGACATGACCAAAAGTCTTATATGATGCCACAATATGCCAACAAGTTACAACTCGAATGTGATACATAAGGAAAACGAACTCTAAAAAGGACTACTAAACCCGTGTAACTAATTAGACAACCAAAAAGGTGTTATGAACCTTCCTCGGAAAATGGGAAACAAAACACACAAGAATAGATATAGGGGATTGTACTCAATATCACACGTTGCGTCGTGCAACCCGATCCACACATAATACGGTTGTGGCGTGCAACCCGATCAAAACAACATACCCGAATATCGGCCACAAGCACGCCAAGTGCATAACATCATCCCTAGGGAGACCGATAGAGCCATACACTACAAAACTCAAGCACAACTAAGGTGGGATATATGATTTGAATCTCAAGAGCCATCATGCTCACATAACACCATCGCTACGCGGAACCTCAACACATATCAAATTTATCAAGCCGTTTCATAACTCACATGGCACAATATAGTGTTACATGAAATAGCCGACGACGAAACAACATCCAACGTCCGAATACTCCTCCATAAGGAGCGCTATGCTGAAATGAATACATCCAGCCTGATATAGAGCCCACATTTACATTTAGATCCATCCATAGACCTCAAGCCGATTCTGATCGTACCACACTAGGCTAGTAACCTTTCAAGGATCCACAATAACCCTTCTTTCCATGAACATAAGAACAACCGTCAATCCGGAACAAACTTCCACAGTCCACAACCAAATGAATTGAGCGCCCTTCAGGCATAAATTCTCACATAAATGATAGTACCACAATCTCCATACTTGGTTCCAATTTTCGATCAATTAAGTGACTACATGTCACACTTATACAATCTTCCTGTAGGACACGCTCCCACAACCTTCCGCACCAAGTAACAAGTATGCACATCCATACCGCCAATGCTATAAAGCAAAACAAAAATCCGAAATCAGTACTCAAAGCCTCTTACACAGGACACCGATCTCAGGTGATGCTAACGACAACACCAGCTTACTCTAACCATCTGAATCTTTTTTCTCTCCTCATCAGAGCTGGTGACATTCTTGTCAACACTAAACTGCAACCTTGATCATCAACTTCTAAATCACATGCTACTGCCAATGCGCAAGAGTACAAGAATTTCATCATAACTCCTGAACTACTAATAGGGTAAATACTTCATCATATAGAAACCTTTTACTGAACTCATTTCAAGAGAGCCATTGCAATACGTGGCTGAATTTTCATATCCGCAAGAAATACCAACCTCAAGTAGTGGTCTAAACCACCATAACTCTTCCGGGATCCATCTGGACATTACAGGCCACAATACTCGAAAGCCTCCAAATAAAATCAATTACGGCGACCGTCAAACCTTGCACGTATCATCACAAATCACATGAGTAACTCAACACACTGAAGGAGCTGATCATTGCCATCATTATGCTGATTCAACAATTTGCTAACCGATACGACTTCTCTTAATTTGCCCTGGACTTGCCTTAGGAATAACAATAGCTCGATTTAAAACATTGCGAACTCAATCCGCACTAGTCCTGAGTGACCCCATTTCACGAGACCACACTGTCTCAAACCCAGGAACCATTTCATACCCTTCTTATGCGCACATTCGCATCTTCAACTGGTACACCCATTCTGATAATTCTTCTATGAAGCCAAAGTTATTTCCTCACATTCCTCTCATACTACACCGCAGACCGGAGATAATGTAGAACACTCCAAGCTCCTTTATCATAATCTGCTGCAAAAGCTGGATACTCAACCATACTACGGACTCGAAATCCTTAGGAACCACACTTTAACCTTCAAATCCACTAGGATCGTTGCTAAGAGTCGCCCGCTCTGACTTCATTCCATAACCAACTCCAAGGCTCTGCTAGCACATAAACACTCTCTCAAGGAAGTACCTCGCTGCATCACCTTTCTTGTGAATCACCTCTACACGAAGCATAAATCCTGAGTCTTCCTAATGGTTGAACACAATCGATAAGGCCAATTATAGCACACATTCCTTAAATCCTTTGCTCAAATCACCACTGATGTTCTCTTCCCTTAGTTGTAATAACCCACCAATATGCCAATAACTAGAAACCTCACAAGTAGATAACCATAAAATCCAATGGTAGGCGGTGAGGCTCTCCCACTTAGCTTGAAGCTGCCCTTGCATAACCTGGAAACCACCAAGATTCGTCCTTCATCGTTGACATGATCTTGTAAAATTAACCCGCCAAATTCCTTGAAATTCCTTCTGTTAACATTTCATGAACACTTTGAATCACTAGCCACATTTATATATTCGACCTCTTGCCGGATGGCCAGTAGAATTCTTCGTAGAAGCTTCGTTAACACCACCCGACCGTTAGCCTGCTCACAGGAGATAACCCACCTGTGGAAATTACATGCCGACATCTTCCAACTGTGACGACCCAAAGGGTCATCACCTATTTTAAATGAATTATGTGCTTCCGAGTCCTTGAAAACCTCATTTAGAGTCGCCTCAATTTGCGTGCGCAGTCCGGGCGTGTAGCCGAAAAGCCTAAATGTGAAATTTTATGAAATATGCTAAATTTTGGTATTAAAATGAATAAATTCGACTTCGGTCAACATTTTGGGTAAACAGACCTGGACCTGTAATTTGACGGTCCCGGAGGATCCATAGGAAAATATGGAACTTGGGCATATGCCGGGAATCGAATTTCGAGGTCCCAAGCCCGAAAAATGAATTTTTCAGTGAAATTGTTTTCTGAAATTGTTTAAGGAAACTTGAAATGAAAACTGATTAGAAAGTGATGGTATCGGCCCCGTATTTTGGTTCCGGCGCTCGGTACAGGTCTTATATGTAATTTAAGATGTTTCTGTAAAGTTTGGTTGAAAACGGACATCGTTTGATGTGATCCGGACCCTAAGCGGGAATTTGATGTTTTAAAGGAGATTTTGGAAATTTCATTGATCTTGAGGTTTAATTCGATGATAATGATGTTATTTTTGTGATTTGATTACACGAATATGTTCGTAAGATGTTTTTGAGGTTGTATGTATACCTGGATTAGAGTTTTGAGGGCTCGGGTGAGTTTCGAGTAGGCTCCGGGATGCCTTAGGCTTAAAAGATCAGATGTTGCAGGTTTAGGAAATATTGCAGGCCTCTGAACCCTCTTGCGCGGTCCGCGAGAAATCGCGTGCGGCCGGGGTCGCCTTTGAGCGGTCTGTGGTGGATGCTGCGCGGCCGCGGTCGGCTTTGTGCGGTCCGCACGGGGCTATGATCTGCAGGTCTTCAGGGAGGCATGTGCGGCCGCGGTCCTTTTTGCGCGGTCCGCACAAGGAGCTTCAGAGGGGTATAAATAAACGGGAATTTCAGTTATTTTACACTTTTCAAAACCCCAAAACATAATAGGCGATTTTCCAAACAACCTTCTTTCTCCAAAACGATTGGTAAGTGATTTCTAACTCATTTTCTTCACTCCTCAACATCTTCTAACATGATTTTAACTTCAAATCAAAGATTTTCATGGGGAAATTGGTTATTTTGGGTAGAACCTAGGTTATTCACAAATTGGGGATTTGGACCTCGATTTGAGGTCCCATTTCAAAACAAGTTATATATTTGGGTTCGTGGGGCAATGGATAATCGGGTTTTGGTTCGAACCTCGGGTTTTGACCACGTGTGTCCGGGAGCATTTTTGACCTTTTTGGGTAAAACTTGGGAAAACTTATTTCCATGCATTGGGGATGATTCATTTAGCATTTATTAATGTAATTAAGTAAATAGTGACTAGATTCGAGCGGATTGGTGGAGAAATCAAGGGGTAAAGCTATAATTGAGACTTGAGTTGTATTCAAGGCATTGAGGTAAGTGTTTGGTTTAACCCTAGCTTGAGGGACTAGGAGTTGAGTCTTATTTGCTAATTGCTTCTTGTTGAGTACGACGTATAGGCATGGTGACGAGTATCTATACGTTGGTATCTAGCATGACCGTCAGTCTTTAAATTGTGAATATCTTGATTTTGTTGTATTCTCTTGCCTTGGTGATGATTCCTATTTTTTGTGAAAAGCTTGTGAAAGGAAATTGTGACCTATGAACAACGAGGAGCATTGGCTCAAGTTATATTTCAATTGTGAACATTTATGAAATGGTTGAACCCTTTGGAGCATTGGCTCAACTGGTGAAGTGAGATATGAAATAAAAGTGAAAGGAAGAGAAAGAGTATTTAAATTGTCCCCTTGCCGGGATATTGTTGTCTATTGATTATTTTCCCTTGCCGGGATGTTGAGATTATTGATGTTGTACCCTTGCCGGGATTTAATTGTTCAATTGTGTTCCCTTGCCGGGATTTCTTTTATTATTTTGTTTATTCCCTTGCCCCTTGTTTGTGATTGTTGTTTGGGTGAGGAAGAGTGTTAAAGCACGAAGGGTGATGCCGTGCATTGTTTGTTTATTGTGAGGAAAGAGTGTAAAGCACGAAGGGTGATGCCGTGCATTGTTTGCTTATGGTGAGGAAAGAGAGTAAAGCACGAAGGGTGATGCCGTGCCGCACGATGTACCATTCCGTGCCGATTCTATTGATTATATGTGAGGAAAGAGAGTAAAAGCACGAAGGGTGATGCCGTGCACATTTTATTATATCATTGCTTGGTGAGGAATGAGAGTAAAAGCACGAAGGGTGATGCCGTGCACTTATTGCTTCCTGTCTCTTTATTAATGTCTGAGTTGTGTTAATTCCCTCATTACTGGACGTCTTTTACTTGAAATTGTTATTTCCCCCTAGAATGCTCCCCCTTCCAATATTGATTACTTGTCTCTGTATTTCGATTCCGCTGTATATGTATATATAACTGCACAAGTTTATGTGGTAGTCCGGTCTAGCCTCGTCACTACTTCGCCGGGGTTAGGCTAGGCAGTTACCAGCACATGGGGTCGGTTGTGCTGATGCTACACTCTGTGTTCTTTTGCACAGATCCAGGTGTCGGAGCAGCTTACGGTGCACAGCAGTAGTCAGGGAGCCGACCTTCAGTCCACGAGACTCCGAGGTAGCCTTGCTGGCGTCCGCAGGGCCGACGTCTCTTCTATCAGTTTTCATGTTCTGTTGACATTTGTATTCGAAATAGACTATGTCCTTTATTTCAAACTCTTATTTGTAGTAATCCTAGACAGTCCGTATATAGTTGTGACACCAGGTGCTGGGTAGAGACTTGTATTGGCTTTCTAGACGCTGTTTCTATATTTAGTTCCGACTTCCGCTAAATTTTACTTTTCGTTGTCTTTTAACTGCTTATTCATTGATAATATAATTGCTTAATCATGTATAAAACAAGATAGATTAATGTTTGCAAAGGTTCTTGGCTTGCCTAGCTATCACGAGTAGGCACCATCACGACCCCCGAGGGTGGAAAATCCGGGTCGTGACACCAGCGTCGCTACATTGGGTACAAATACTACAAAATCAATAACACATCCTGAGCCTGTGCTCATTCACCGGTTGTACAAGTCCGTTCACTCCTCGTGGACATCAACTAAAGGTGCGACAATACCTTCAAATCAAAAGTCATGTTGTATCCTTCTTCATATCAAGCAACTCCTCTCTGTCGTATCCAATCTCCCGCCGTATAATAGCCAATATTTCAAATTAAGTCCGTAGACCCAGTTACTGTCCACCATAAATCCCAAATCACTCTAAACTTTCCTCAAGACGTGTAGTTATCCTACAACTGAACCCATATGCTACTCTATCACTCTCCCACTTTGGTCAAACCCTCTCCTATAAGCAACTACTCGGCTTCTGCTTCTTATACCTGGCCTTCTAGAAATTTAACCACCGCATGACACTACCCACATGTCCTTCCTCATCCTTCGCTGCCCAGTTGTTGCATTAAATCAAAAATCCATCTCTAATGCACTTGTGACCAATAGATCGCTACCAACTTTAACATTTCCGAAGACCATCTTTCTCAAGCCGACAACACTAGGAACGCCAATTCGATCCTGAACCACTGCACATTGCGACCTCTGAGAGCCGCTTCCCCGGCACCATTCACAATACTCTGCCCGAAAGGCAAATTGAAGAGAACCATAACACCGGCGAACTTAACACATTCGATCAAGGGCGACGATACCGCATTACTGATGAAAGTTCTACCACGCTCGAAAATACCAAGTTCTCGTTACCTCATCAACCCAAGCTTGAACATTCATAGTCCAACTGCCTTTCCTCCACAAGAAATAAAAGTTTGAATCTCTGAATCTTCAATTGAGTAAACATCCTTCCAAGTCATTCACTGCTTCAACGCATAGACAAGTATCCTACCATTACACCAATATTGTGCGATAGCAACGCACGAATCGTCATAACAATCAATGTCAAATCTCAAAACCTTAGGTAATACTGATACTGAGCTGAAACGACAGAATGGCCTTCCGCAAGGCGATGACAATAGTCCAATCAAATACGCAGGGGAAAACATCCTGCACCACATTTGTAGTACCATTACAATTCCTCGATTCCCAATTTATAACAAGCGTTGCACGTCGCATAAGATTGAATAGGAAGGAAATAAAGTCATAAGCCTCAGAGGAATCAAATTGCACGATGAGGAATCGAGAAGGAAAGTGCTCCTAACAGCCCTGTAGCCTCTCAAAGATAAGTACAGACGTCTCCATACCGATCCACAAGACTCTACTAAACTCGCTCATGACTTGTGAGACCTAAGTGAACCTAGTGCTCTGATACCATGTTGTCACGACCCAAAATCTGTTAAAGGTCGTGATGGCGCCGGACATCACTGTCCGGAAAGCCAACACTAAATAGTTAATTAAATTTTTATTTTAATATTTTTGAAAACATAAGTTTCCTTTAATTTAACTAGTAAAAGATGAACCTTACAGAATAAATAATAATATTTTCCAATTTCAATACTGAATATCCCATAATCATCCCAGACCCGGTGTCACAAATGCGTGAGCATTTACTAGGAAATAAAATAAAATAAAATAACTTTCCGGAATACAAATTTGGACAGGAAAGAAAAATACAATATAATCTGAAGGAGACTCTGCTGGCTGCGGATCGTAACATAAGATGCAGCTCACCTAATTCCGTGTATCAACCACGCCGCGTGGAGGGCCACTAGACATACATGTGCATGTACAATAAAATATACGGCAAGTGTAGTATGAGTACGAAAACAACGCGTACCGGTCTGATCTCGAAGAAGTAGTGACGAGAGGTACACTCCGACACTTACTATGGCCAACAACATTATACCGATAATATGATTAATCATGGATATTATAAGACGACTGTAAACTCAATAGCATGAAGCAGGTAAACAATTCTTTTGTTAATAGAAAATTTCCAATTTTATTTTTATCTTTTAATAATTTATATCTCCGGCCAATGAGGCTACATCAATTATTAATAATTCCAAAACAATCAATTAAGTCATACGCAAATCATGCCGAGGTCGTACGGTCTGATCCAACATAATAATTACACTGTGCACTGCCGGAGGGTCGAATGACGCCGAATCATAAATGCATTTATTTAATCTGCCGAGGCGTTCGGCCCGTTCCACAAAAGGAAAACACAATCAAACAGTCAATCAAGAATTCATCAAGAAGCACTTATCCAAGGAAAGGTAAGTCTCCTTTTACAGGTCAAGAAAATGAAGTTTAACCTTTTAGAAATTCATTTACCAAGTTCGGTATGATTTAAGCAATTTAAATTGACAATAAGGTTACAAATATCGCAAGTATAGCATGCTTTTGGGTCCTACACTACCCGGACTTAAGCATAATAGTAGCTACGCACGGACTCTCGTCACCTCGTGCGTACGTAGCCCCCACAAATAGAAGCACATATTGAATTATTTCACCAATGGGGTTAATTCCCTTTTACAAGGCTATAAAGGAGACTTACCTCGCTCCTAAGCTTTATAACCGGCTGCCAAGCCCTTCCGACGACTCAAATCGGTGCTCAACGCTCCAAAACTAGTCAAAAATTGTGCAAACCCATCAATATATACTCAAATACTCATTTTAATCCAATTTATAACAATTTCTTACCCCGATCGAAAAGTCAAAAAAATCACCCTCGGGCCGACGTGACCGGATTCCGAAAATTTTCGAAAATAAACTTTACCTATAACACCACGAACTCAAATATATAACTTAATTCAAACTCCATATCCAATTTCGTGGTCAAAATCCAAAGATATATATTTCTAGGTTTTTCTTCAAAATTCCCAAATTTCTACCAATTTTCATGTCTAAATTCATGTCTAAACCTTGTATTTAACTTGCAATAGGTGGGAATCACTTAGCTTGACATAGATGACGAAAATATCCCTTCCAAGAGCTCCAAAAATTGCCCAACCAAATGAAAAATGGAGGAACATGGCCAAATCCCGTCTTTAAAATGACACTGCCCAGCACTGCCCTTCTTCGTGAACGCGGCAATCCCTTCGCGTTCGCGAAGCTCAGCCAGCCCAGGCCCAGAAAATCTTCTTCGCGTTCACGCTCCTCACGACGCATTCATGAAGCACTCCGCCCTCACTGCTTCGCGTTTGCATACCTAGCCTCGCGTTCGCGTAGGCCAAACAACCTCAGGCCTAGTCCTCACTTCCTTCTGCACGTTCGCGACTGACCCTTCGCGTTCGAGTAGTTTCCTCCGGCGACCCCTCCGCGTTCGCGACCTATACCTCGCTTTCGCGAAAGCCAAAAACCAGTAGCCTCAAAATTCATCTTCGCGAACGCGGACTCTCTTCGCGTTCACGAAGAAGGAAACTAGATACCAAATATCAGCAGTTCCAAAACAGCCCGAAATGATCCGAACCCACCCCGAAACACATCCGAGGCCCCCGAGACCCCGTCCAATCACACTAACCTATCCCATATCATAACATAAACTTGCTCGAGGCCTGAAATCACATCAAACAACGTTGAAATCATGAATCGCACCCCAATTCAAGCTTAATGAACTTTAGAACTTCAAACTTTTACATTCGATGCCGAAACCTATCAAATCACGTCTGATTGACCTCACATTTTGCACACAAGTCACAATCAACATTATGGACCTACTCCAACTTTAAAAATCGGAATCCGACCCCGATATCAAAAAGTCCACTTCCGGTCAAACTTCTCAAAAACCTTCAAATTTCTAACTTTCGCAAAATGACCCGAAAATGACCTACGGACCTCCGAATCCACTTCCGGACGCGCTCCCAATACCAGAATCACCATACAGAGCTATTCCCAGACTTGGAATCCCCAACGGACATTGATAACATTGAAATGCACTTCAACCCAAATTTATGAAATTCTTCCAAAATGCTAACTTCCACAATATGCGCCGAAACGCTCACGGGTCATCCAAAACCCGATCCGGACATATGCCCAACTTCAAAATCATCATATGAACCCGTTGGAATCTTCGAATCCCGATTCCGAAGTCGTTTACTCTAAAATCTAATCTTAGTTAATTCTTCCAACTTAAAGCTTTCAAAATGAGAATTTTCTTTCCAATTCAACTCTGATCTTCATGAAATTCAATTCGGATCATGCGTACGAGTCATAATACCTAAAGTGAAGCTGCTCATGGCCTCAAACCGCCGAACGACGCGCTAGAGCTCAAAACGACCGATCAGGTCGTCACAAATGATCTAAATGTCCTACATATTAAAATAAATAATTAAATGACCATTTTATGTAATTCAAAAAAAATTTTAAAGGATAAAAAAGGAATATATTTTTCTAAGGATTTTCGTACTTTTAATATATAGTGTGTGGTTATAGTTGTATCCTGATTAAAGTCAATGATTTATATAAGGTAGAATTTTCATATAAATAAAAATTTAGTTGATTTAAAAGTCCTAAATATGAGAAAGATAAGTAAATAATCATTTTATGCAATGTGAAATCTATTTTTAATGGGTAAAAAAGACGAACAACATTTTTTGAAGTGTTTTCGTGCTTTTAATATAACTAGTTTTAGAGTGCCCAATGTGCTTGTACCTTGTACCAATGTACACAAACTTTTAAAATCACGTAAATAATATTGGAAAAATACAGTTGAGTTATAAAATAAAATCTAAGGAAATAAATCTAAATTACTTTATGAAAATGGTAAATGTTAAATTGTTGATCTATTTAGCTAACTCGCCGAAGGAAGAAACCATGTCTTACAGAATTATTCAATGTTTATGGATAGTAGATATTAGTAAAAATATGAAAAACAAAAGCTTGGCACTTCAACCAAAGACACCTAAGAAAATAATAAATTAATTGTGTGCATATTCTTGAAAATTTTATTTGGAGTCATAAAATAAAATTGGCTAGACATTTGAATTTAAAATATATTATGATTGATGGTATTACTTTAATGATCTAATGTTTGAAATTTAATGATTGGATCAATATGCAACAGTGATAATAAAATAAGTTAGTTCTATATGATTTTTAATTCAAATACTTTTTTTTTTTGCTTTGCAGATACTGTTACTTATTAGGTGTGTGTATGTTATAAAGTTGTACTATATGTAAACATCTTTATTTGCTACTAATTTTCAGTAATATAAACTAATTTTAGAATAATCAAAAAGCATGCAAAAAATTGCTAGTTTTTTTAGTATACATAAAATAGAAAAGAATATAAACTTTTAATTAAAAGAAGG